>NC_056725.1:498796020-498973520 GCF_019279795.1 Protopterus annectens | reverse complement strand
CTTTGTGGAGAGGGTTAACTATAGCAGTGCACCATTCGGTAGGGAAAAAGCCTGAGGTGAGGCTGTTGTTGAACAGGGCACCACAGGCGAGGTGCCAGTTCATGCTGTAGTTCATGTAGAACACAGCCAGGGATATTGTCAGGTCCCATGGAAGCTGTATTCTTGGTCTTGGACGGTGCTGTTTTAACCTGTGCAGCAGTAATACTGGGTGCCTGGCAATCTACTGGTATTTTGATTGGTCCTTTGGGGGGGGGGGAGCGGTAAACTTGGCACTGAATCTATCAGCCAGTATATTGGCAATATCTGTTAGCTCGGTATAGGAGGTACCATTGTGCAGTAGCTCAGAGCAAATCTGGGTATTGCCATGGAGATTCTTTACATAACTATAGAAGGCCTTGTGGTTGTCTTTACTATCTGCTGCAATTCTGTTTTTATAGCTAGCTTTAGAGGATTTGATGAGGGATCTCAACTTTTTGTTGAGGCTGATAAGGGAGTTTTTCCAGTGTCGGTACTTTACCTTATTCAGCATCAGTTTCATCCTTCTGTTGTAAAGTTTGTTTATGGCAGGAGACCACCAGATTGGTTCCTTTTTTGGAGGAGGTGTCTTGGTTCTATTGAGTATTGCAAGATCCATCCATTTGTGTACGTGTTTGTACAATGCATTGGTGTATGATTTGGTGGTCATGCAACTATTCCCATTTGCATGGGTGTCATGAAGTTAGCCACCTCTGTTTTCAGGAGCCCAAAGTTAGCTTTGGAGAAGTTTTTCATGGTGGTTACCTTTGTGGGGGGGTGGGGTGGGAGGGGGGTGGATTTCCAGGGTGATTAGTGATTGAGGTTGGATCTAACAAGGGAGGAGTTAACTATTAGTGTAGAGCAATGGTCGCCCATGTTAGTAATGACCAGGTCAAGGATGTTGCTACCTCTAATGGGGGTAAGAACGAGCTGGGCCAGGATATTTGAATTAATGAATTCCAGGAAACGTTGGGCAAGTGTATTGGTACATGAGTAGTTTTCCCAGTTAATGGTGGGGTAGTTGAAGTTGCCCAGTATGAGAGTGTTATGTTGGACATTAATATTCTCCAATGTGCTTAGGAACATGGAGTGTGAGTCTTGGGAGATTGTTGGGGCCCTATAGCAGGCTACGACCTGAATGACTGTCTTACCCAATGTTAGCTGCACCTGAAGTATCTCTGATGCGTTATATTGGGATACCAGTCTGGAGGTGTGTGCATCCTTTATGAATATGGAAACACCACCACCTTTGGAGCTTTGGTCCAAGTTCTGGAGCCGAAAGTTGTGGAATGAGTTATAGCGTGGTAGTGCAGGGGTGCTTTCTGCTGCTTTGCACCAGGTCTCTGTTACAGCACAAATGTCGATGTTCTCAATTTTAAGGAGTGCTTCGAGTGAGTGCATTTTCAGGTTTAGACTTCTAGCATTGAGCAGCATGACCCACAGATTGCATTTGTTTGTAGCTGTTACAGTGGTAATTTGGTCTTTGGAACACCGCCTAAAAAAAGGCACTATAGGGGTGGCAAGAGCCTTGGCCAGTATTCGGATGTCCAGGGGTGACAGATGCGGCCAATCTCTGGCAAAGCATCAAGGTCTGTTAATCATGTCATCCCAGGCAGACAGATACTGGATCCCCTTAGAATGACACCAGAAACTTAGCCAATTGTTGAAATCGATCATTTTCTGCTTGTACTGTGATATAATTCGGGGTGATGGTAGGATGCTGCTCAGGGCTAGGATCATACCCACTTAGGCTACATAATCCAAGAGCTCCTCCATGTCTCTTGTTATGTAGTCCAGGGAGGTACATCTCAGGTCATTCACACCTACATGTACAATGACAGAGTCATATTTGTACCTGTTGTTGAGGGCCCTGAGTGTGTGCGTTATGTTTTACATACCCTCCTTTCTGCCGCAGCTCTTCTGTTGAAGAGCAAAAAAGTCTACAGTCTGGTACCTAGGGATCCTGGAATACAGGAGTTAATCAAGTCCTGCTTTTGTGCTTTACCTCTGACCCTCTTTCCTCCGATTTTAAAGATGGGGAAAGAAACATTTTATTTTTTTTAAACTACAGTGAACTGCTATTTATAGGGAGGTAGAAGAAAGAAATCTTTATTATTCTTTTATTATTCTTTTATACTGCAGCAAACTGCTTGCTGCGCTTAGATTTTAGTTAAATAAATAGAGAAACTAATTGCTTTTTTTTCTTTAATACTGATGCAAATTGCTTGCAACAAATATAGGAAGCAGTTGCTACAGGTTAGACCACACAGGGAGTGATACATTGCTCATGAGCGACTGCAAATAAAATACAGTATAATACCAGTGGGGCAGTGGGGGTCGATATTACGAAATTGAAAAGTGATGTAATCGAACGGCATTTACATTGAAAATGCTGTTTATCGAAGTAGCTGTTGTGGGGGGGGTGTCTGTGCCCCCACACTCCCCCCCTAATTATATATACCAACTCCAAGATCACACTACAGTGAGGAAAGGGCAAATTTTCAGATCTTCACTTTATTGCAATCTCACTATAAACACCTTGATGAATGACAGTTTGATGTAAACTGCTGTTCGATTAAATACATTTTCAATGCCGTGATATAGACCTGTGCAGTGGTGCAGCAGTTAGCATTGTCTCCTCACAGCAAGAGGTTCTCTGGTTTCATTCTTAGCTGGGGTGCCTTCTACATGGAGTCTGGATGTATTCACATAGGTTTCCTCTGGGTGCTCCGGTTTCCTCCCACTTTCCAAAGACATACATCTGGAGTGTTTCTTCCCTGGCTTCTGCTGAAAATGGGCTCTCTCCCAGTCAGACTTTCCTGGTAAATAAAAGCCACTATGTGCTAAAAAGTGATCAGCATCAGTCTTGGATGGCAAATCACACCCCTCAACACCTTTTCCCTTGGGCAGTTGCCCTCGTCAGTAACGGCATGGCATATAGAACAAAGGAAGTCATCATGCCACCGTACTCAACCATCATGAGACCCATCATTGAATATAATGCCCCTTTCTGTGTGTACCTAATCAGGTGCATGAAACAATGGAATGTCCATAGAGGTTCCTCTCAAAAGGAATATAGGCAGTAAATGCTTTTCAGCTTTATCCAAAACTAGTTAAGCAGAACAAGCTTTCATAATCAGGTGGTCCATCAACAATGAAAAGACAGCCTGGCAAGATGTATCTACAGAAAGTCATGGAGCTTGTAACTTGGAAAGAGAGACTAGGCAGGCATGCTATCTAATGAAATGTGATTCCCATCAAAACTAACGAGAAAAGTTTATGAACAGTTGAAGGATGCGCATTTTGCAGTTGATGATTTTTCAGATACAGATGCAGTGGATTGTAGATGCGGCAGTAAATATCTGGGAGTCCACTAATGGAAACGAATCCCCGTTATTAAAAAGGGAAAAAATATTTGCTGCCTAAGTTGAGGTACTAGAAGTCAAAGATTCTAATACCCTTGGTATGGAGGAAATCATTCTCCTCTAAAAGGTAGCAAACCATGTAAAAATAAACTACCTGCACAGGGTGATAACCCTGCAGAAACGCAACTTGTTGTCAGTCTCCCTGCAGCTAAGCAAACACCTCCTATTCCATCAACTCCAGTGGAGATACTTCCACAGTCCAGATCCACAGACATATTCTTTCAAGGGACAGTAATACAGAAGGCAGGGTTCTAGCAGTCAAAATGGCAAAGGATACCAATGGGGATAAAGATTTGGTTCTGATAGAAGCTACTACTGAATGAACCAAAACTAAAATGGGGCCAATCCCAGAAGCAGATCAAATTATCATCACAGATAATGGATTAGAGTGGAAATAAAATGTTCAGATGATGAAGCAGATATGGGAACAAGTAGTAGAACTGAATTCTATGTTCCAAAATTTGTCAACCAAAATAAACTCACTGCCTCCTAGTTTTCATTCTCCTGGACCTGGGGCACTCACCAGTCTCAATCCCATCCCCAGTGGCAACAGTATTTCCAATAAACAGTGACCAGTTCCTTTTGTCTCCTTTCAGGCTACCAAAGTAAATGATCCTGATCTGATTACTGATTGAAAGAAGTGTGTTTGATAAATGTAACAGAAAACACAGACTCCAAAGGTGAGCCTCCACTGGAAAGTCTTAAGGGTTCTACTTCCATTACAGCTGACATTGCATTCTTGCAAAGAATAGGGTAAAACAGATTCTACCTGGGTGGTATAAGTCTCAAGCGAAATGCAGATAGGTTCTGCTTTGAAGTAAATGTGGAAAACAGCTTAAATCATGAGGCTTTACAGACAAAGGAGCTGAAGTAAGTATACTGTCTATGGGCTTCTATAATAATTTGAGTAGAGTATTAAAAGATATGAAGAAACTGTAAATCATACCTAATTGTCTGCAGATTATAGGTTACACAGGAGGGTAACAACTAACCTTTGGTAAGGTATTACACAAGAGGGTGACAACCAACCTTTGGTAAAGTATTACACAGGAGGGTAACAACTAACCTTTGGTAAGGTATAACACAAGAGGGTAACAACCAACCTTTGGTAAGGAATTACACAGGAGGGTATCAACCAACCTTTGGTAAGGTATTACACAGGAGAGTAACAACCAACCTTTGGCAAGGCATTACATAGGAGGGTAACAACCAACCTTTGGTAAGGTATTACACAGGAGGGTAACAACCAGCCTTTGGCAAGGCATTACATAGGAGGATAACAACCAACCTTTGGTAAGATATGTCTAAAGTTAAAGGTAAGGGAAATAGATGTGATCTATCCAATGCATGTTACCAGTAAGCCAGGAGATGATCCTTATCTTTTCCTAGTTAAAATGACACAGCTACGCAATGAAGAAATCTCTAAACAATAGTGAAAGCATCTCCATCAGCAACATAGTTTGCAATACTCCCCATTGTTCTATGATATATACATGTCAAAATGCTGGGTTGCATGTATGTTTCACATTTGGTATGCATTAATGGTGTTCCATGAATCACTATATGGCCAGTTTATCCTTTGGTTCTGATTCTTAGGATTTTAGAAGTATGTAGTACTGTCTAATGATAGCTTTCATGGCTCTGGAATGGTAGGAGGTGGTGTATTGCTATCCACGGTCACTTAATTAAGATATTTCCAGACTCAGAGAAAACACATTGCTGATTCAGTTTGCCTTTGCATTCCTTGCTGCCACTCACCAGGTCAGGTTATTTAAGACAAAACACACAGAGGAGGAAAGAACAGGATCGCTGTAAGCCACGCAAACTGCCACATCAAACCTTTGTTGGATTTGTGTTAGAAATGCTATGTGGCTAAGAAGACCACATAAATGACTGTTAGAGACATTCATGGGACAACAACTGTGGCAGTGCTAGAATGGCGAAGGGAGTCCTAGGGGATGATGGTTGTCCACCCTTATGCATCTTCTCAGCAGATTTTTCTCCTGATCAATAACATGCCACTGCATATTCCAGATGTTTGCATACATAAATGTTATTGTCCTTCCCATATGCATTGGTGTTTATTGCATGTGCTTTCCAGGCACAGTGTTTTCTGTCTTCCTTCTATTCCCATTGCGTGTTGTGTTTGGAGTGACTAAGGTGAGTATGGATGGCACAACTGCTGTATTATCCTCTTTTTGTAGGCTTGTGTTACACAATCTGCATGCATTGTGCTGCATCAACAAGACTGATGCAAGAGTTCCGGTACAGTCATACATGTGTAACTGGTGTGCTGTGTTCCTGTGACACATATTTGGATTTACATGGCCTTTGTTAGTTTTAGAATTTGCGTTTTGCTACATGTGTACCCTATTGTTACTAGACATAGATGGGTGCATTCATTATTATCAACACATGGCTTGTTCTCCATTGTGTGACACAGTTTACTTCACTAATGTATTATGGAGTCTTGTTCTGCATTTCATTATATAGTGTAATTTTCAGAATGACAGCATTTTGCATTGTGATAATATTAACTTGTTTAGCATGCTTGGTTTATTACTGTCAGTATTTCATACTATACTAGCTCTATCCCTTTGCTAGTGTGTAGTGGTTTGATCTGTGTTAAAAGACCAAACACAAACATATTTGAATTTCAATCCTTCTGCATCTCCACACTCCCTGGAAACTAAATCTACCAACTCTGAGACTGCCATATAGCTGGGAAAGGGCAAAATCCCACTCCCTGCTCTACTATGATCTCAGACAACCACCTACCAGCATTGTTTGACGTTGTGAAATGTTGCTATAAAATGCTGGTAACAAACAGATTAGATATTCCAAATCTTCATTTAAACAAATGGGCTCCTCTGCTTAACAGTTCCATATACATTTTAGCATTACACCATGCATTATTTTTTAATTTACTTTCTTGTTTCCTCTTTTTGTCTGTTATCCATTACCCTTGGTAATATTTTACTTTCCTATCCGGTGGTGCAATGAGCAACATAACAGGATGATGATGGTAATGTTATACTCAGTAATGTGCATAACATAACTGTTATACACAGCTTACACCATCCTTCCCATACTTTTGTGTCCCACTGCTTCTTATTCCACTGTGCTGTCTTTATGTCTGCTGCTATGTTGCAATGTATTGCCAATTTATACTATTCTGCATAGTGCAATTTTAACATGGTGTTAGCATTGCATTTTGCTACATTAGATTTTTATGTATCAACCATTGCATTTAGACTGAAAATGAAACAAACAAAAATAAAACTGCATTTCACAAGTACAAAGTTGTGAGGAAAATCCACAATTGCATTACATCACATTACATGGCACTTTAATTGTCACCAAAACCAGTCATTCAGTCTCAGTGATGTGACTAATTACCAGCAAAGTAGGCAGTCTGGTCAGCTACACACAATCTGCTCTGCATCCCTTGCCAGTCCATAACATTATTAGTACAATTAGAGCATTTTCACTGTAATCATTCCTCCAAAGGAATAAAGGATCAAACCGTGCTTTACACAGTGTACAATTTTTATGTACTGTCAATAAATAAATAAAGCAGAAAACTTCAGTCTTTGAACTTTAAATTGCCTGTGAGCACACACACACACACACACACACACACACACACACACACACACACACACACACACACACACACACACACACACACACACACACACACACACACACACACACACACACACACACACACACACACACACACACACACATACACAAATTACTGTAAATGTCCATATAATACTGAAATAAAAATTGTATCTGACTGACAAAAAACAGGCATCATAATCATATACATGACAAGGAAAGAGAAAATACGTGCTTTGGAGTGCTGTGAGTTCTAATAAAGAGTGGTACGAGCAATAAAGGAGTGGAGCCTCTTTCTCTTTACCAGTGCCTTTGTGCTTGTTGGAAAGAGAAAATATATTAATGATGTAAAGATTCCTTTTTGGAAGACAGTTCTTGATAAGTTATAAGCAAATGATTAGAACCCTTTAATCTTTGTAATCAGATTTCCATCCTTGAAAAATATGCACATGTGAGCATGCTACCTGTGACCTGGATTAAATCAATTTATTAATACTGTAAACAAGAGAAAGAGATAGCTAGGGAAAACATTAAGTCTTTTCCAATTAATACATTGCTTTTACTTGGCTTGGTTTAATCTACCCATAATTATTAGGATAGTTAATAAAGCAAACAAGGCTTTCACTTTTTTACTAATTACATTCATTAAAAGAGTAGACATTTAATAAGAGAAGAATATAAATGCAACTCTTAGATTAAGGAAATTTGCTTAGCATGAAGCAACAAAATGTTATCCCTTGAGATTAACATCTGTCTGTTGTACAATTGCAGAATACACTTTACAGAAATAATGAACCCCATTTGATGAGCAAGGATTTACCTTGTGTTAGTTATAATGCTAAGCCATGCTTAAGTCATTAAATTATAAAGTTTGAGCATACAAGCAATTCCCTTGTGTAAAGCTTTTCAGACAGATGCAATTTGCTCACCTAATTCTAGTGGTGTTTGGCACAACTCTTCCAAGATAATGAACTAGGATATTGTCAAAGACTTTAATTAAGTAAAATTCTCAGTGATGTTGTTCTGAGCAGGAGTATAGCTGCTTCAATCAGCACCCTGGGCTGGTACTATAAACCAGCTCTTCAACTGAAGCAATTAAATAAAACAATTTACTGTAATAATCTACACCCCCCCAGCTTTTCCATTAAACAGTAAAAAAAAAAAAAGTATGTTTCTTCTACTGCCACAGTAACCTACCTTCTGCCTCAGCCATTCAGGTCTTTTTTTAAACTGTAGCAAACTATTTGCTACAAATGCAGCATACAGTTGCTACCATTTATATCCTGCCTGCACAGAGAGTTATGCCATTCAAGTTTTAATTTAAAACAGAAGAAAACATTTTCTTTTTAAAAAAATGCTACAGTTTATACCCTTCCTGCATGGAGCACTTGCTACAATATATCTACAGAGCACAGGTTTGACCACAAATGCCCCCACCCTAGCTATGCTACTCCCTTTCAGCATGCCAGAGCTGTAGCAGTCTCTTGTGGTGCCCAGTGTTGCTCCTTGATGTAATACTCTGTTTTACTGTTTCCTTGATTCATTTGCATGTTGTCACATACACACACACACACACACACACACACACACACACACACACACACACACACACACACACACACTCACTGCTCACTTTGGCTGTCATATTTGTGTCTTTTGCTTTTATTTGGTACTAGTTTTGCACTTCACTTTATTTGGACTTTGTTTTATTAGTATTTCTTATTTTAGTTTTGATTTTACTATTGATTTTTAGGCAGCTTAGGGTCTGGACTCATGGTCCATTTGTTACCTTCTGGAATGAACTTCATTTTTTGTTGTTTTTATATGGTCATCATTGACTACTGCTTCAGTGCTGGCCCTTTTTATTTTTTATTTCAGACTGGTTGCTTTTTTTTCTTACTAGTGGAGTGTTAGTTGTGAGTACTAGTCATTACTTATACTCCTATCTGGTTCCAGATTCTGGGCATGAACCATACATTTACAGATAGGTTATTTTTTCATGCTTGTTTTTCTATTTTATTTTTAGTATGCTTCTGTGTTAGGCTGAGTTGTTCTGGTTACTAAATCTTCTTCAGTTTTTTATTTCTTCAGTACTTTTATAGAAGAGGAATTAAAATCTGAAGTCTTAAACTGTTTACTAGTTTTGCTTATAATAGTTTAAGAAATTTTTTTCTCAAAAAACAAGGAAGTGCACAGTCTGCTAGTTTCATTCTGGGGGCAGCTATCTCCTTTAATCTCTGCTATTGTCTATGAAGTATTCCAGAAAGCTAAGCTTCATTGCCTAAGCCTGAGAATCTGGAAATTTGTTTTGATATACCAGAAATAACTCAAGAACATTAAATGTTGCTTTTTCCTACTGAACTTAAAGTTGTTTTGCTAATTTTGCTGAATGTAAACTGTTTTGGGCTGCTTTTTTCCCCATTTAAATTAGTGGTTTCACTAGTTGCACTTAGCATGTTCTGGCATAGTGTGGGAGCCATCTTGAAACATTTATTGTTCTTGTAGTACATTAATTGTAGTACATTAATTGCTGCTATTTCTGGGTAGCCAAGTAATATTTGATTGAGTTTATACCTGGTTTTCAATGGTCTTTTACATTTTTTTCAAAAATCTTTATTTTGTATTGCAAAATTTTTAACAATCAAAACAGACACAGTTGCTTAAAAGATTGTCCATCAGCAATAATATGAATACAGCATACAGTAAAGGCAATAACATATGTACAAAAATAATACAAACTATATACACAAAATAGTACATCTACAGCATATACAATAAAATGACAGAAACCCAAAAGATGAGATTAAGTCATATTTAAAAAAGTAAAAAAAAGAAGACTAGAAAGGAATATTCAATTTTATGAGAATGTGCATAAATATTTTCAAAGGTAAGCAATATGGAAAGGCAATGAATTATAACTTTGGAA
Source organism: Protopterus annectens (assembly GCF_019279795.1). NCBI lineage: Eukaryota > Metazoa > Chordata > Ceratodontiformes > Protopteridae > Protopterus > Protopterus annectens. Next base: position 498,963,527 of record NC_056725.1, on the reverse strand, counting down.
TATTGCTTAGAAGTGTGTATGCAATAAACAATTAAATATAAGGAATTTCTAATGGTATTTTATATTATGATAATAAAATCAAACAGTTTATTCCAGTATTTGTCATAATAGGAACATTTAGGTAGATTGGCTATACATAATTTATGAGTTAAAATAAACTTGATAGCAAATTCTTTGAAACCATCCCATATAATTTTGGCTCTATCAAGCCAATTTTGGGTAATGAATAGTTTAATCAGTGAAAGTAGTGTGATTCATATGCAAATGTTTTTCTTTATTAGTCCATTCAGAGGGATATACAGTTGTGCAAATTCCCAATATAGTGTAGATTTCTCATAACCTATTCTTTCTAGTTTAACTTTTTAACTTTTATAGAACACCATAATTTATATGAATGTTTACACTTCATAAGATGTCAAAACAAATCAGCTTTTTGAAATTTACAAAAGGAACAGTCTGCTGACAAATTGGGATACAATTTATTAAGAATGACTGTGGTTAGATAAGCATTGTTAATTATCATTAATTGTGTATACTGGAGCTTTTTCATAGGTAATAATTTAGAAATTCGATTAATAGATTGAATTTGTTGATTATGTGTGATTGTAGTGTTTGTATCTGTCCAGTATTTGGAAAAGATAATGGATTTTTGATATTTTAATGATGTAAATAGTCTATATGTATTAGACAACATTTTCTTCGAGGTGAAGGATTTCCATAATTGACTGAATAATGCTATATTAGTTTCACTTACATTAGATTCATTTAGAAACATCAAAACTCATTCTCTTATTTGTCTCAGTATTAGAGTATAGCATTTGGGAAAATTGAAAGTTTTCCTTAAGTTACTATTTGAAAGATTTCTATTTGTATAAAAGTCCATGATTGACTTATTCTTGAGAAGAGGATAATTAGGGTGATTTAGGATTCTATTAATGAGCTTTAAGTTTGAAATTAAGTGAAGTGGTTGCAATAAATGAATTTTTTAAATCAGTCGAGTCTATTAGATTTTGAAAAGTTTTTATTCTATGAGTGAGGAAATTATGCAGTTTGAGTTTTTTGAAATTTTCTTTTTTAATAAATGGTCTACCTTTTGGGTTACAGTTAGATTTATATACAAAGTTGTACCATATTTTAACCCAAATAGGGTTCCATAAAGTTAATTTAAAATTATATTCTGATATTTAAATTAGTTTACTAGAATTTACTATATCATAATATAATTTAAAATCTGAAAGACTCAAACCACAAGGCTTTTAGGATAAATTAGCTTTTTGTAACCAATGCTAACCAATTTTGGGGATATGAATTTCGAAAGTTTAGTACTGATATTATGAAAAAAATTGATTGTTAGATTGACTAAATGAAATTGAAACAATATCTTTGGTAATATATTCATCTTGATGATAGCTACTTTGGAAACCAAATAAAGGTTTAGTTTATTCCAATTTATAATATTATTTTCAATATTTGTCCACATTTTTGCCAAGTTATTTTTAAAGAGAGAGGTAGGGTTGTGGTAGAAAGTTATACCCAGATATTTAGGTGAAGTATTAATCTTAATTGATGATTCAGGAATAAGATCAAGCAAGTTATAATTAGGATTAACAGGGAAGCTGGAGGACTTAAGTAAAGTTTTAGAGAATTTAGAAAAATATCAACATTATGTAAAATCTTAGGCAAATCTGTACTAGACAAGGTAAAATAGAGATGTCAGCAAAGGCAGTGAAGGGTATTAAGGGTATCTGGGATTAAATGGTAAGTTATTTTGTGTTATCATCAAAAATAGTTCCATATAATATTGAATAGTTAAGGCGAAAGGGAGCAGCCTTGTCTTGTGCCATTGATTATCTTAATTGGAGATGAGTAGATTTTATTAATGAATAAAGATGTGCATGCATTTGAATAAAGAGTTTTTATTAAAATGATTAAAGGATGTGGGAATCCAAAATGCAGCAAAACTGCAAAGAGAAAATCTAAGTTTAATCTATCATATGCTTTCAAGGTGTCCAATACAAGTAAAAACACCTGCATATGGATGAATGTGCTATTTACCCAGATACTGAAGCAGAATATTGATCTAACATGCAGACATTTTACAGAGTAGATCTTCTGCCTACAGTGTCTGGTAGTATTAGACAGCTGTCATATAGACACCAATGCCTCAGCAGAAAAGGTGTAAACATGCATACTCTTTCCACTCAAGTGAGTACGTTTTGTTTTAATCAGGTTGTAGATATATTACATCTTATTGAGGCCAGACTATGCCTACACCCACTAATACATAACACACAGGCCTGTTTATAATTTATTTAGAGAGAATTGTTCATCCAAATTTACCATTCCTATTACTGTAGGAAGAAATAAAAAGATGCATACAGAGAAACATCTTAGATAATGGCTATATATATATATATATATATATATATATATATATATATATATATATGCATTTTTAAGATGGAGAGCAGCAGCATGAGTATCTTGTGTATGCAAAACATAATTATCTGGCTAAATCCCCATACTACAGAAAAACAGATGATGGGGTATAGGATCCTCAAGGGAAGTCCTTCTGTAGGCTGGCTGACTTATGCAACACGTATGGTAAATGTTATGCCTGCTGCAAAATGAATAGAATGTTTGTTGACAAAAGGGCAGGAATAGGTGAGTAGTTATAAATTATTTCTTTTTAATTTTAGTCTTTAATTTTTATATAACTGAGATTCTGTTATGTGAAAGTATATATATATATATATATATATATATATATATATATATATATATTTTTTTTTTTGGTATTTTTTAACTCAAGAAAGATCCATCACCATCCATGCAACAAATTGTTTCTTTTGTCTTTATTCTAGGAAAACTGACTAGCTCAGTCATACTTCATAAAGGTGTGAACAATGGCTATGGAGCTGTGAGCAGTAGGGCAAGGTGCTAGCAGCGACTGTGGCTTTAAAAACTTTTACTATAAACAGTAATGATGACATTAATAAGTGTGTGTAATTTTTGGGACTAAAGCCAGGCAACTGAAGACAAGCAAAACAAAAACAATTCTAGAAACAGGTAAGGAAGGAGCCCTTGGTTTCCCCTCTACCTAAATGTTTGTAGATGAAGTGAAAGAGACAGATAATCTGCCCAAAGACCTATCCGTGCCTCACTGCAGTTTACATTTAGTTGCAGTAACATCTATATTTGTGTATGGATCCAATGCTTTTGAAATCCATATCGGTAAGGAAAGTAACTTTTTGAGAAGGCCCTAGTATATTTCCATTCATGTTTGCTCATAGCCATCCACCAGCTGATTATTCCAAATGAGTCAGGACTGGAAAATGTAAGGCAGTATCTACAGTACAGTCTGAACTAGTCATATTTAATATTAACATAGACTCCTTAAATGAAAATAAATAATGGAGATGTGGATAAACTAACTTGATGAAATGGCCAATAAAGTGACCCCTGTGGGCATTAAAGAAATGTGTTGTCAAATTATTTAGTCTCACTGCCTGCTTGTATTACGTACAATGCAAACTCTAGCAAAGCAGTAGTAATATATTTTCTTTACCCACTCTCTCCTAAGATTTAGTTAAATTTAATTATACAACGGATAAATGTATGTTTATACTTTAATGAATTGCCTCTTTTTATAAGCCTGTCTCCATAGGAAGGAAAAGCAGTAGTCAGTCACATTCTGTGTGAGAATCTACTGGTGCTTTTGTGCAGTGGAATGATGACTCAGTGTAATTCCTTGTTTATTACTATAGAATTAATGTTTTGGGTGAGTTCTGTGAAGCTGTAAATCATAGTTTTAGTTCAGGTACTGCCTGAAGATGTTTCACCTGTTTGTGTTGTGTCAACCTGATAACTAGTTGCAGTGAGCAGGAACTTCCTCTCTCTCATTTCTGGAACTGGTTTAGCAACATAAGAACCTTGTTCTTTCATTGCTTCTGGTAGTTGTATAGCAAGCCCTTTCCTACCCAAATGCACAGAACATTCGGAGTTATAAATTGTTGACCTCATAGTATCAAAGTTACAGAAAAGTACTGCTTATGTATTTTATACACCCTGAGCACTACTTCCCATTAAATTCAATCTTAGGTTAAACTACAGTTAGGGTAATAATAATGCTTTCAAAATGTGAATGTCATTTATAGCCAAACATTTGTGAATTTGCATTACTGAGATTTTTGTGCAGTCTAAAGCTGTACAGAGATGTACTTGAACTTTAGAGCACTTAGATGGAGTCACCTTGCAGGGGGAGAGTACGTGGCATTAATGCATGTGACTGACCAATGCATTCATTGGATGGTTTGTAATTGTTCTGAAACAGGTGCTGGGGCTGTAAATAGATGTATCTAGCTTTAACTAAGCCTGTAAAGGCTAATTGTTTCCAATAGTTCCAAAATGTCAAACAACCTGAATATTATTTGTTGGTTTTTCCTTGTGTCATTTACTGTAGTCACTTAGATCCAGGAAAATATGTGGTCTTCAAAAGTCCCTCGATGATTTTGATGAATGCCAATCCCTCTATTTTCTCTGTAGAAATACATACCCTTTTGTTACTAACTGTTGCCCAAATACATCTTATAATAATTTTGTAGCTGTCTGCATGTGTGCAGCTAAACTAAGAAATATGACTTACATATTTATGTACATACTGTACATGGATGTTGGTGAACTACCTTAAAAGTCCTTATACTACCAAATTATTCCATCATGTCCTTCCAAATATATTCCCCTTATATACATCTGGTATTTTTTGAGAAAGAGTATTGAAAGATTCAGTAATAGTAGGTGAGCTGTTCCAAATCATTGTTTCCCTACCTAGTATGAAACTTTTTCTGCTCTGTTCTGTTTTCCTTCAACAAAATCTATAAATAACTCTTTGTATCATAAATTAGGAACACCATGGCATAATTTCCTAATTTCCCATTCACTAAAGAGAGCTTCTCATTAACATGTAGAGCATTTCATGCCTTGCCCTTGACTGTTCTGAAATAATGAATTGTTTGTAGAACAGATAGCTATTGTATTGCTACTGCTGAGGGCAAGTAATGCCACCTCATTTACTGCTGGCGGAGAGTATGGAACTGCCCACATTTATTATGTAGCATCTCCCCCTCCCTTCCCCACTAAATAAGGTTTCCATCTTTTTCTATCACAATACACATGGAATGAAGCCAGTCCTGGCTCACTGTGCACAATATGGTTAACATCTGAATGTAGAACACATGACTAGTGATCTCATATAGCTGTTACAATTTAATTAAAGTATAATGTGCTGCATATTTGTGCATTCAGCAAAAGCTATTCTTCAGACAAATTAAACAGGGACAATGCCATCACTGTTGCATGCTTCAGAAAATGGTGTTGCTTATTCCCAGGCCAGGAATAATATATTTTGAAAAATGTTTTGTGGCATTCTATAAAAAGTTTTTTGACATGAGATTTTAATGTGAAAATATACATATCAAACAATACAATGAATACTAGAATGTGAGGAAAATGTTTTACTTTCTGGCAATTCCATAGCAGAGGTCAAATTGCAAGATTACAGAAAATGTTTGCCACTATGAAGTCTATAAGTTAAAATAAAGATGTACTGCTCTTCAAAGTTTTGCAATAGCATTGCAATGGCTAAGAAGTGGCATACAGTGTCAATAAAGAAACCAAGCTGTATGAAGTACTGCAGACAAAAGTTTTTTGTAGCTTCACTTCATTAAGTTTTACCAAATGATTGAAAATGTGTCAACTCTGAGCTAAACGTATACAGTAAATGCATTTCCAATAAATGCGATATGCTGATATAAAAGTTGGTGTTAACACTCATTTTAGACAGGTGTTCTTTCTGCAAGCACTGATACTAGATGGTAAAGCTGTCTGGAAAAGATGACAAGACACACTGAGATTCTGATGGGAGGGATGACTGCAATGAGAGATACAGACAAAAGGCAAGAGGGGGCAGGAATATATTGGAGAAAACTGACAAAGGATCCAAGGTATTGGGAGCAAATAACTAGAGAGGGAGAGGTAATAGAATGGGAAGAGGCAAAGAACTTATTTGGACTGCAAGCTAAACATTGCCTTCCATATCAGGGATTGATACCAGTGTATATGCAAGGAGAAAGAAATTTGGGGGTCCTAAACAAAAGACCAGCACCAGTAGAGTTTTTAGTAGAATCTAGAACAGAGGCTGCCATTAAGAAAGGAATAATTAGCAGAGCATATAAAATATTGCATAATAAGTATAACAATCAATCAGAGGAGGTTAAGAAGGACTGGGAAGAGAGATTGGATAAGCAATTCACACACACACACACACACACACACACACACACACACACACACACACACACACACACACACACACACACACACACACACACACACGCACAAACACACACAAAAAAACAAACAAACAAAAAAAACAATAAGAAGATATATGAATGTCTCCCAAATATGAAACAAAGTCTAGAAGATTTAGGATCTTTGCTCGCAAGTGTTTACATAGGTATTTTTATACCCTAAGCAGACTTTAAAGAATTTTTCCTCAGGTAGGCAGCAAATGTTGGAGGTGTGATGGGGCAGAAAGAGGCAACTTGGAACATATTTTCTGGAAGTGTAATGAGTTGCAGATTTTAAAGAATCCCTGCAGAGTGCTCTGTCAGAGATGCTAGTTGAGCAAGGTGGATTGACTAGGGAAATTATTTTCTTGAGCTATGATACAAACTTGGAATTGCCTAGACATAGTAAGGCCTAGCAGAGTCTAATTATTAGGGCTGCCAAAAAAGCAATTTCTAGAAAATGGAAATAAAAGTCTAAAGCAACTTTACTAGAAGTAGTGACAATAGTAACAGAGATAAAACAACTGGAACTGGGATCTTTAGAAAAGGTTAGGAGCAAATTACATATGAAAAATGGTATGTGTGGGATCAATACATGCAGAGGAGGAACAAGGTTTAAAAAAGGTAGGATTTGAATGAGCTATGTAATGGTTGACTGATAATGACTGGATATATTATAAGTGATGTATCATGTTTACAGCTACAGTTGTGTCGGCATTGTTTGGAATGTATAATGCTTGCAACTGACATTGCGCTACTATGGTTTGTTGTTATTTATATAAATGTAACAGGGCCTGCGTCATACATGGTAATTTTATAAAGATGCTTCTTGTTTTAAAAAAAAGACACAAAGTAAATGTGAAATTCAATTGCTGGATTACAGTAATTGCCACAGTTTGACAACTACAGCTGAACACATGCTGTAAACATTAAACATTTGCAATGATACACCTGACAAATTAAATTTAGCACAGGCACAAGCACACTGTATGCTCCAGCACACATCTATTTATCTGTTAGCTGGAGCTGGCAAAGCATCTCAACAACAGTATAGTATTGACTAGTGAAGGATATCACCCCTCAGATAAGCAGAGTCCATTTTCTAGGATCACTGTTCAAAGTGAGACCAGATTAAGGACGGGGGTTCTTTACATATTTTATTGTACCTGGTGTTGGCAGTCTCTCTCCCAGCTTTGCTTCATTTGTATATATATATATATATATATATATATATATATATATATATATATATAAAATCTAGCACTCAGATCATATTCCAGCAAGCAGTTCCATTTAATGGACAAAGAATCCACAAAAATAAAAAAATGTAAAATGAATGCAAACTTCTAATGCCCCACTAGCAAACCAGTCTTACAGTTCATCTCATCCGTTGCTGCATTTATTTTTGAGAATTAATTTGTCCATTAAGTAGAACTGCTTGCTAGAATATCAAAAAAATGCTGCTGGGGCAAGTGGTAACTATTGGAACATGTCTGAAATTTGAGTTGTTCCATGACCTTGGGCACATTGTAAACGTGTGTGACCTGACACTCACAGTGGTGACAGAGTTCCAGATGTTTTGGATTCCACTTACAGAAGCAGTGTGAATCATGATTGCTTATACACGTTAGGATGTTTCAATTTTGGTTTATGGTACAGAAACTTCTTAACATAAAGTTTTGTTGGCTTGATGTCTTATGTGAATTCCCACTTTTTTGTTTAGTATCTTATTTGAATTTATTGTGCTGTATCCATTCCACCCATTGTTATTGTTTTCTCCATTTTAAAACAGATCTCAGTGATGCAACAGATAACACACTGACTTTTGGTGCAGAAGGCTGTGGGTTCTATTCTTACATCAGGTTGATGGACTACTGACACTTCAGTGGATCATAAAGGGGGTGCTGTTATTCATATGAGATGTTAAACTAAGATCCTATCAGCTTGAGTTGATGGTAGCTTAGTTGGATGTAAAAGATCCCATGGCACCTAATGAAAAGAGTAGTGGACTTTTATTTAATGAAGACATTATATACATTCACCTATATACATGCCTTTAGTATAAACAAACATTAATACATATTACACCAATAATCTACAATTAAACCACTTTTATAACTTACTAATAACTTTCTCAACCAATATTTATTTTATCCACAGACATGTTTAATCATCTGTATACTACTTCCCCACCAAACTTGATTACATAATAATTCTTGACACCTAATTTTCCATATTATGAAGGGAAAGGTGACTCCAGCTTTTGTGAATTTAGTATTGTGCTGGTGAGAAAGTACTGTATTGGTTACATTATCATTTTTTAAATATATTAAATATGGTATTTTTTTACAGAAGATACATAGATAATTTGTTCTTCATTTGGGCAGGTAGTTATGATGATTTTACATCTTATCTAACAGAAATTAATCAAAGTATTAATTGGCTTTCCTTTGTACTCAGTAGCAAGGTGGCTGTAAATATCAAAATAGATGTGGAACAAAAATGTTTTGAGAGCAATTTCTGCAGGGAAAAAAAACTTTTACCAACAATTATTTACATTTTGAAAGTCAACATTCTAATTTTATGAAACTGAACATTTTTAGAGGAGAAGTCATCAGGGTAAGTAGGTTAATCAGTAATCAGTAATGAGATGTTATAATTACTATGTCTGTAGATAGGGATTATCCAAAAATACTTAAGAACAATAACAGACAAAATTACCCATTTTAGGAATACCGAGTTTCTTCCCATTTTATCCAGTGGCTTTATTCCAAAAGATGTAGCTAAGGAGGCAGTCAATTGGGATAAAAGTAATAATTTCCATGTCCCCGTGAGTTTGGATTCTGAGGAAATCCAAAAGATCTTAGGTGACAATTGGAAAGTTATTTTGGCAATCCTGGTCTGGTAAAAATAGTTGGTGATTGCCCTACATTTATTTATAAGGAAAGTTATAACATTAAACAATTATTAGAAAAACAGAATATTAATAATTACAGGATTATTATTAATCTAGTTGGTACTTATCCCTATAGGAACTGTAAATATTGTAGGTAAATTAATTCAACATTATTTTAAACATTTGGATAAAACAATTACAGCAAGGGACAGGTAGAATTGTAAAACACTAGCATTATATATCTGCCCAGCTGTTGAGATTGTGACAATTTTTATGTAGGGAAAACTATCAGAAGGTTATCAGAGAGAATATTTGAACACAGCACTTCTATTAAAAACAAGGATTACACTAATGTGCTGACCAGTTATACCTATAACTATATCAATTTTAGGAAATTCTGTTTCTTTGTACTAGAAGCTATAGATCAGGGTCCCTTTGCTGACAGATTTAACAATGTATAGTAATTGAAGTAATTGAAATGGCAAATTATTTTAACAGCAAAGAACTGAGGTTAAATGAATCTATTAACATCAAATGAGTGTTAAAAAATAGAGTAATTTAAGTTTTAACTTTTTGATATGTTTTTCGCTATTGTTACTTTAAGAAAGAAGTTTGTTCATTGGAATAATATATGCATGAACATGCGTGTTTTATTGGATGAAGCTGGTCTACAACATATTACATCATTTTTAGGCTATTTAAAATGGATTTAATGTTAACTGTTATTTCTGATGAAGTTCTATTTATATTAAAGAATGAAAGTGCTAAATTCTATGTGGTGTCTTGGCAGTCATTTTTACACAGGTTTTACAGCATCTTCTTTTGTTTCTAACCCATCCCCATGATTGATTTTTATAAGTCATTTTCCAAATTACCCATATAACAGCCATTATTAACCTATCTAATTCATCACTCTTGCGTCTATCCAAGCCTTCATACCATCCATATACAATCATGTCCATCCTTACATTTCTTTAAAAATGTCACACTTAAGTTTCTTATAATATAATTCTCTTAATAGGTTTTGCTCTGTCACATTCTAAAAAAAATGATCCATAGTTTCTTTATCATTGCAAATTCTACATAATCTCTTTTGCATTTGTTTATATTTCATTTCTGCTTTTATTGGTAGTTTTATTACATCAAATGCCACATAAAATATTGCATTTCTGTTTCTATTTTAAATCTCAAATTTCTTTCTTTTATAGCCCTTTTAATATTTTAGTTATTTATTTATTAGTATTTGTTTGTCAGGAAAGTCCAATCTCAGTGGAGGATCAAGGCAAAAAGCTTCATTATACAGACATGGACATCATTTGCATTGCTTCATCCTTTAAAGTCAGTTTCATTCATGAGCAATCATTCCATTATTTGGACATTCTTGAAAGCAGTTAGATCATTTACAAAAAGTTTTAAATGAAAATAAGTTATATGGGTTGTATATGAATATATATTTTAAATACAGGAAGCATATGCAGTGTAATATCATCATTATGCATAGATTGTCAGGTTCTATTTAAGAATAGATTTTACTTTAAAGACATGTTCAAAATCTAGAACATAAGCAGATAAGGCAAAGAGTTAGAGAAGCCCGAAGAAAGGAAGGATGGGAGAAGGCACAAGGAGCAGAAATGAGATGAAATGATAGATGGTATAGTTTTGATAATAGTATACTAGATTTCATGCTGCGGAGAGTTATGGCACAAACTCATATGGCTATATTAGTACAGTTTACCCAGGGGTGGTGCATGTACAGAGACATGTATGCATTAGGTGTTGCTTCAGTTGGTATTTAAAGTCTTTCAGGTTGCAGACTGTTCTTAAGTGGAGTGGGATGGTATTCCAGCTATTAGCAAGGCAGTGTGAATATAGAAAGTATCCTGCATTGTTGTAAGGCTTGGGTATGGAGAGTAATGATTTGTCAGGGGAGTGTAGAGATTTCTTTGTAGTGTAAGATTGAATGATGGAGTAAAGAGGCAAGAATTTCTGGGGTGGTGCAGTAATTTGAAGGTTGTAATTAATTATGGGTACAACAGAGAATTATTCAGTTTGAGCCAATTTAATTGTTTTACAGAGATCCAGTGGTTAGTTGGTCACAAATTTGGCTACTTTATTGTAGTATTGTACTAGTCTGGCTGATAGAGAGGAGCTGAGATTTCTTAGGATAGAAGCATACAATAGGGTGGGGAGTAAAAATTAAGTGGCTATGTTTTGCCTAGTATGGTCAGTAAGGTAGTGTTTTCCTTTATAGAGGCAGCCCAACATTTTGTGTGTCTTCCTTATGTCTTGCTGAAGGTGGAGTTTAAATTTCAGGTGATCATCTATAATCGAACCTTGTAGTTTGTTATGGGATACCTGTTCTATATTACTCTTTTTGGACGAAGGTATATTAAAGGAAATTTTTGGGGATGTGAGAGAGTTGGAGGTGAACAGTTGCAGTTTTTTTTTTTTGATTCAGGAATTGTGAGTTGTTGAGCCAAACTTCTATGGAAGACAAGGATTTCTGGATGAATGTTTGGAACATGGGTAGTTTCCTAGTAGCACATATTAAAATGGAGCCATTGACATTTTGAACTGTGGTGGCCTTTTGGGCTGCTGTTTTTTAGTCATTGATAAAGTTAAACAGTTGTGGTCCTAGGATGAAGCCTTGTGGGACTCCAGTGGAAATAGGACAGAAAGAGAAGACATCATCTTGCTGTTTTACTGCTTGGGACCTATTAGTAAGGTAACTAAGAAACTAGTTAAATGTGGAAGATGATAGCCTGCATTGGAAGAGAGTATTTAGTTAGGAGAATTTGATGATGGTTGACTGTGTTGAATGTCTTGGATAGATCCAGAAACAGGGCTGAGGTTAGAAAACCTGAATTTGTTTTGTGATGTATTATATCTGTGAACCTTAGAAGGCAGTGGCTGTACTGTGATTGGTCTGAAACCATGCTGTGAGGGAGAAAGAAGGTTATGAGAAGTGATATGTATAGTATGTTGAGAGTTGATACATCTTTTCAAGATTTTGGATAAGGGTGAGAGAATGGTGATTCTTCTATAGTCTGTGAGATTGGTGATGAGGTGTCTTTGTGGAGGGATATTACATAGGACTGTTTCCATAAGGTGGGGAGGTATTTTTCTTGGGAAGAGTGGCTTAGTAGAATTAAAACAGGATATGCAAGTATATCTGCAGAGAGTTTGTGGTATCCCGATAGAAAGTTGGTCAGGGGCAGTGTTTGTTGTTGTCTTAAGCATGCGTTGGTATTCTTTAATTGTAGATGTCAGCAATGGAGTGAGCATGAAGGTCTGTTGTGGCTTCAGTGATTGGAGTGGGATGGCTGGATTGGTAGTAGTTTTGTTTTGCAGGAGGGATGTTACTGTATTTATAAAATGTGAGTCAAACTGTGAAGCAATGCTTTGGGAGTTATTGGTTGGGGAAGGGCTAGGTTGGTTTACTTTTCCAGGATTCAGCAATGTATTTATTGATTTCATGACTAGTTTTGGATTGCTTCATGATAAATTTTGTGTGCTGTTATAATAAGCTTTTTTGTCCTGTTTTATGCATTGCTGCAATGGTTTCTTAACTACCTATATTGCTCCAGGGATGTTTGAGACTCGGTTTATAGTCATGATGTCCAGACTTATCTCTACATTGCATGAATTGCTTTTTTTTTTAATTAAACAAGGGCTGGTTTGTTTTTAATTCTTTTGGCTCTTAATGGTGCTTGCTCTGCCAGGATATTTAGAAATATTGTATTAAATTAATTTACTTCATAAAGCAGGAGAGTTTTAAGTTAAGCCGAACTGATCTGGAGCAGGCTGGGAATTAAAAGTTTCTTTATCAAAATGATTGAGTTTTCTGACCATGTTAGAGTGATAAAGCCTGTGGGGCTGTTTGGGATGTTTGATTATGTAGCTTAGCTGGTGGTTACTTAGGCTATAGGGTAGGGTATCACATGTGACAACATCTGTTTGAGGTGGATGTTAGAACCTAATCTGGGATGGATTCTTTAGCTTTGGCCTTGTTAATTCTAGTTGGACTCTTAATCAGTTGAGAGAAGCAATATAGCTGAACTGAATTTGTTAGGTTTTCTATGACTGTCTTTTATCAGTCTATGTTACTGTCTCATTGCAAGATGGTTTACAGCCTTATGTTGACCGAGGGTGAGGACAGAATCTCTTCCATGATAGGAAAGTTGTTCCCAGGTGGTATGTATAGATTTATAATGGCTAGAGATTTGTGAGTATTCAGTTTCAGGAGTGAGATAAGAATTTCAGCATTGTTTAAACTGGGTATAGTATCATTGTATGTGGAGAGATCTAAAACATTTCTGTAGAAAACAGCAACTCATCCTGCTTTTTGTTAGTTCTATCTAGCCTGAGTATATTATAACCTGGTGGGAGTATTTCCATATCTTTGGTAAATTGGCTTTAACCAGGTTTCTGTGGCCATGAAGAAATTGGGGAGTAGTGGGATATACAGGCATGAAAGTCTGTTGTTTTGTTATAAAGACTTCTTGGGTTACTGTGCATTATTTTAAGTCCTTGTTGGTTGGAGAGGTAGCCTGTTGTTGTTGCTGCTTTGGGATGTCTAGGGGCTGGTTTGGCAGGGTCTAGGGGACAAATGAGCTGGTCCAGGATTGGGTTGTATATCCCCTCCCAGTATTATTGACCAGTTAGTAATCTGGCTGTTGAAGAGCCACTTACATTTGGGCTTGAACTTATATGTGATTTTGGATAACGTGCTGCTTGCTTGTATTTCAGGGTGTTGGGTAATTAATGTCAAGTAGACTGGAGGAGATATTAGTGAAATGTGTTGTAGTATTCTAGTTTAAGCATTGTGTGGTAGGTGTAGGTAAGTAACAGTGGGAGTGAGACTTGTGACAGCTAGGTGAGAATGTGAGTATACTGAAAAATGCTAGTTACAGAAGATGAAGTAGTGACATATTTGGGATTCTGAACGATGTATCGATAAGTGAAAATGTATGGAGGGAAGAGTGTGGAGAGATGCAGTTATGGGTAATAGAGATTAATGGTAGCATTAAGGTAGAGTAAGATGATAGGTAGGATTGATAGGTAAGTACAGGGGTTGGTAGTTAGGATTGATAGGTAGGTATAAGAATTGCCAGGCAGGTATAGGGAAATATTGATATGAATGAGGATGAATTTATATAGTGAGGAGTCTGTTAACAGTGTAGAACAGGTAAGGGTAAGAAAGGTTAGTAAGCAAAAAGTCCCAATTTAATTGTGTGTGGAAGTAGAGAGATTGAGGATAGAGCGATATAAGTAGTTTAGTGAGATAATGTGTAGGCTGAGAGATATTATAGAGGAAGAGATGACAGATAAATAGTAATCTGATTGTAGCATATGAAAAATGGTCGCAGTGGTGAAAGAAAGCGGGATTTTTTTACTCAGAAATGAACTAGAGGTACAGTTTGAGAGGGATCTGAATAGGAGAAGATATAGTGCAAGCAGCAGTATAGTTACCTTCTTACCATCCTAAACCTTAACGTAATACCTCTTCATAATTTCTTCATACTATTCCATTCTACTTTTTTCATTCCATTTTATATCCCATCTCTTGACTAACTCAAAATAACATTGCTCTGGAATTCCTAATCCTTTTTTTTCTTCTTTTATACTTCAACTAAATTTCATTATACTTTTCCAACATTAGTTTACCTATACAATTCCTTTTTTTCTTGCAATTTTTAACATACAATATGCATGCAAAGATGCTAAAAACACAACTATGTTTTTCAACCCAGACTCCCAGATGCTAAAAACACAACTATGTTTTTCAACCCAGACTCCCATCTTCTTTCTTGCAGTACACCACCCCCTTTAATTGAATTCAGTCTCAACCTCCACAAAAGATAAAACATTCATTTCCAAGAGTTCTTTTTCTAAATCAACAGAAAAAAAAAACATAAATGCTCCTTAACTTTCATAAAACAGCAGAATGTATTAAATATACCATATTTGTATTTGTATTATTTTTCTTATTTTCCAAAACTCATACTCACAACACAAATTTGTTCTTTAGAAAAATAAATATCCACATTCTTCAGTATATTTCCAAACCCTATACTGTTTTCTTTATTAATTCTCAAACCAACTTTATCCATGCAATTCTGTACCTCACACATCTCCTCCCTAATCCATCATTACATTTTGCAATAATGACTAGATCATCAGCATAAGACATATACATACGTATTTGAATTTTATCTCTAAATACAAAAATTGCTTCCTTCACTTTTTTCAGCCATTTTAATCACTACATTCATCATTAGAGTGAATAGTATCCCACTTAAGGGAAACCCCTTTTTAACATCTCCTTTGACATGAAATTCCTTACTGTCCCATCCATTCACTAACATTTTATTATAGGAATTATCATAAATAGTTTTAATCAAGTTTATAAAATGTTCATGCAAGCCATAACTTTCTAATACTTCAAACTATTATTACTCTATTATATGCCTTTTCAATGTCATACAATATTATTTTAGCTTAATTTATTCATACAAAATACTATTCATACTATTATTTTCGCCTCAGAATCCCTTTCATCTTTCTTTTATAGAACTTATCTTTGCAATTCCTTTCTTCTATACCTTTTATTCTAAGTTGTAAAATTTTCACCATTATTTTATAGTCCATATTATTTATAGGGGTCTTTTACAAATACTTGGATACCATTAGTTCACAACACACTTTTCTGCTGACACTTGCTCTTGTTGGCAAGTGTCCTAACTCCCATTACCCTGATTCCCGTGCACTACTACTAAGCTAGCTATCTCTCCTAGAGCTGGATACAGTGCTAAGTGGCTTAGGCAGTTGCCTAAGGCCTGCTGAATGGGGGGGGGGAGCTGCCACAACATTTAATTTTTAATTAAAAAATTAAAATAATTTACATTTCTTCTTTAAGGATGCACACTGCGTCTGTGTTTGTGTGTGCATCTTTAGTATGACATGGACAGCAACGTAAGCTGGAATTTGCTTTTAGGGCTGCCATTTCAATTCTCAAATGGCATGAACTGGAGAGCTTAGAACTGCTGCATGAACCACTTTGCTACCATCTTTTTGGAATACACAGTGTGCTACCACAGATCAGGAGGCATGTGATCCTTTAGCAGGTACTCATGCCTCAGTTACGAATTGTGTGAGAATGTGTGTGTAAGTGTGTGTGTGTGTGTGTGTGTGTGTGTGTGTGTGTGTGTGTGTGTGTGTGTGTGTGTGTGTGTGTGTGTGTGTGTGTGTGTGTGTGTGTGTGTGTGTGTGTATGTGTGTGTTTGCGTGTGTGTAAGGTTCAAACTTCAGGTTCAAACCCTATACCTTTGGCTACAGGAGAAAAAACTGCTTACTTAATCATCAGATTTGATAGAAATGTGCTAAAATGGGTAATTTCATATATTTCATTTCATTGCTTAATGGAAAAAAATCTTAAAAAATACAGGGTTGCATTTATAATGAATGAGAGTTTCAGTGCATTTTCAAGGAATGTGAGTTCCACTGCATTTCCAAGCAAGGTGACTTTCAGTGCATTTTCAAGGAATGTGAGTTTCAAGGGAAAATAAATTGACCTTTGCTCATGCTAAGTCTGTTTTCAATGTGCAACTGTTTTGTTTAGCAAATGGCCATCAGTGTTTGTGATACAGAATTATACAGAATTAGAAAGCAGTGTTAGTAGCATAACAGGTAGCATACTTGCCTTTGGTGCAGAAGGCTGTGGGTTCTACTTCCATACCCTATAGATGGATTGCCGATACTGTAGCTCAGTTTAAGGGGCGGGGTTGCTCTTTTGAGTATGTCGTCCTTTAGATAAGATGTTAAGCTGAGGCCCCATCAGTCTACATTAATGGTGGGTGCTGGGAGATCTTTTACATCCAACTGAGCTATTGAAAGGATAAGGGAGAAGTTCTTCAATGCCCTGGCCAAATTTGCCCTGGTAGTATAAATTCCACCAAGGGTCTCCCCTACAAAGAAGCTACTAGCCAAGTGGGACTAACATGGCCGAAAAAAGATATTTAAACTAAAAGTTTTATATTGAATCCATAGCTCTGCCTTCATTTCAAAAGTAAAAGAAGAAAACAGTATGCACTCTGACAATTTTGAGCAGTGTTTCTGGTAATTGCGGGGGGGGGGGGGATCAGACAAGTAATGGGAGACCAGAATGGCTTCATGGGGTGCCCTAGTTCATTTCCTTGCCTAGGGCTCCATTTGATCTTGATCCAGCTCTGATATCTCTCAGAACCCTGACTCTAACTCTTAAAACAAATCCGCTTCACTCCCTAACACTAGCTCTTAGGCAGCATCCAACTGATCCTTTATCCAATCTCCGAGTCAACTCCCCTTCAGTCCTGAAACCTAAAATCCCCTCCCCTCCCTAAACCTAAAGCCCCATTTCCTATTTCTCTTCTCTACTTACCAGTTCCATGAAGAGACCTTGATAGTGTTCAGCTGCTGTAGAAGCTACATCTCTGAGCCCAGATTCACATTTGGGCAGCTGCACAGTCCGGTGGGTGGATAGGGAAACAGTTGTTTGAGCCCATGGCTTCAAGTTGCTGGGTTGCTGGGTTTCGAGTAGCTTGGGTTCAAGCAATTGTAATGATCCATATTTAAAGTTATATGTCACCAGTTCTTAATTTCATTTCTATTTTCCTTCTTAAACAACAATTTCACCATGTCCTTACATACTTTCTTCTCCCTTATTTCATTTTCTAATCAAAAATTCAGTACTTCCAAAATACTTTGTTTCATTATCCATTTTCTTATAAAGTTCATTAGTCAAACCATCTGTATCTGGAATAATTCATTTTAGGTTTGACAAGGTTTGACACTTCATTCAACTCTTTTAAATTTTCATTTTTGCAATTTCTTTTTTCATACTCTTTTAACTCTCCATACTTCTTTTCCTCTCTACTTTCCTTCATACATGAGCAAACATTTTTTTCTACCACTTCCATTATTTCCAGTAAACTATACACCTCTACTCCATTCTTGTTTTTAACAATAAGTATTCTACTTTTATCTTTCTTTATCTTTTTCCCTTCCCCTTTTTCCCCTAACAAGGGTTACACTTCCTCTCATTTACTCATAACTACATAACTTTGATTATATAATAATATATTTATTTTTCCATATTTTCCTTTTATATTATTCTTTCTTTTCTTTTTCTCTCCTTTTCATTTTTACAAAACTTTTTTCATATTCCTCCACTACACAATTATATATTTTTTACTCTCTTCTCCAATAAGCTTTTTCATTTTTTTATACACATTTTTATACTTAATTTTATACTGCATCCACAGTTGTTTAATCTGTCCATTCATCCATCCACAACCCCTTTACCCCATTTTTGGACATGGGGTCAGGACATTACTTCAACTATGACAATCACCTAGAGCCAAGGTTTACAACACCAGGTAATTGTTTAATAATTAGGGGTTGCCACAGCAGATCTCCGGTCCACTAATGATTGGCAGTACATTTTTTTTATGGTACCAAGTTGCCAGCCCGATGCCCAACCTTCAATGAAGGCACGCCCATTCACACATGTCTTTCGAACACCACTCGTCCATGGGGAGGACATGCAGACTCCACACAGAAGGCACTCTAGCCAAGAATTGAACAGGAGAACCTCTTGCTGTGAGGCAACAATGCTACCACTGCACCACCGTGGCTTGTGTCATCTACATTTCTTGATAATACTTCTAAATCCTTACCGTATCTAACACATCTTTCTACATTTGAAAATTCAACCATTTTTCACATATGACCTGAAAAAATAATTGTCCTTTGTCATGCCTTTAGTTTCATGTAATCCCTCTGAAAAGAACATATCAATTTCTGTGTTTAATACACCACTTTTATATGTATATTCTCTTTGCCTGAATATTTTTGTTTGTCCAAAATCAACCATTTTCCTTACACTGATATCTTGATACTTTTCCTTTTATTTTTCTAAAATTACAACCTTCTATCATGATAATGTTCATTTTGTTAACAAAACTTTACTTATTTCCTTAGACAATTCTCATTTCTTTTTAATCATATAAGCATAAATATCAGTTAATTTCCACACTACATTTTTACATCTAATATTACACGCTTAGTCTAAAATTGTTACCTCCAGAGGATTTATATTTTTGTTTACCGGGGTAGTGCACTAATCTCAGTCACGATTTGCAGGCACAGTCCGGGTGAATGGGTTACCCCCCGGGACACATATCTTCTCCAAATGACTCCTGGTCTGGCTTGTATGTCTCTAATGGACAAAGGCCGCCAGTAAATGCTTGACCACCCATGCCCTAGCTTACATGTATCCTTTAAATAATCTTTAGGGATATTTTTGGGAAACATGGCTAGGCTTGAAAAGACCCTTATGGTCATTAACTTACTCCATATCTATGAAGCTATGAACTAATGACACAATACCCTACTCCAGAACTGTGACAGGCTCACTAAATAAGAATAAGCCAGCTGTCTCACTAATAGGATCCATGAATCAGGATAGGAGAGTCTACCTCCAAAAAATGTATGGTCACTAGTGGAGCCTTTCAGGGCTCAGTGCTGGGCCTGCTACTTTTTGACATTTACTTATATAAAGTCAAGGCTAGTATCAGTAGCCACTGGCTGACTAGGTTTGCAGATGATTGCAAACTAGGTGCAGTCATTGAATTTTCTCAAGACACAGATATCCTCCAAGAAGGGAAGTACAGTCTAAAACTCAGTGCCTAGAAGTGGATAATAGTTTCTTTTGTAAAGCTAGCCAACCCCACAAATTACAACATGGATAAAACATCACTGAGAGTAGACAGGGACTAGGGAACGCATGTAGACATGACTAGGCCTTTGACCATTATGTATCTATTGTAGTAAGGCAGTCTTTTTGATGTTGAGCAACTTATGAGCAAGGTGTCATTGTTCCATTGTACTCTGCATTCATTAGACCAGCCATTGAGTACAATGCTCCCTTCAGTATGTACCTGACCACACATATGCAAAAACTAGAGCATCTACAAAGGTTCATCACAAAAAAAAAACATACATGGTGTAGGCTACATATCCTATGCAGACTGCCTCAAAGCCTTACTCTTATACTAGGCCTCCAACAGGTTACTTACAAAGCATTCTCTAATCCAACCTTATTGGACATGTTGCACATCTGCAAAACAAATAACATCAGAAACATCCGGTTCAGGGACCTAAACCTTATCTGCAACATAAATAAGACATGCTGGAAGGATATGTATGTGTCTCAGAGGCTACCTCTTCTGTGGAGCAGGCTTCCCATCCACATGCAGCAGAGTTCCTTTGTGCAGTTACTCAAGTGCAATTTGGATCAGTGGATGGGAAATCATAAATTTTCCCCTATTTTGGCACTTGTGTCTCTGTTAGGTAGAGGTACTTTATAAATGCTTGACCACCCATGACAGAGTTATACATACCCACAAAAACCTGAGATCAAAACCTGATTAATATTTTTGTGAAGCATGGTTATACTTAAAAAGGCTTTTAGGATCAGTAGCCTAGTAATCCCATCTTATCCTATGATCCTATTTCTCCACCTCACACAGCCTCTGCTTGGGTTTTTAAATTTTGTTTAAATATCTCACATTCTGTAAACATATAACATCACATTTTTGTTCCTAGCATCATTATACAATATTCAGTCTCTTTTTATCATTTATCATACTCTTAACATTCAGACAGAATTTTAATGATAACCCTTCCCCTTTTTACAGTCTGTTTTAATTCCAACTTTTTTATTTTCTTTACCCTTTTCTGTATTGTTCCTTTTGTCTTATCTTCCACAATTTCTTTTATTTCTACTTCCTCTTGACTTAAAACTTTGGGAACTTCTTCAGGTTCTTTATTAGAGCCTACTTTGAGCTGACAATGTTTTATTATATCTTTCACAAAACACATTCTTCCTTTTTGCTCTCTCTCCACATTTTTTACATCCAGCATCACTTCTTTCTATAGTTCAGTTTTAGCACAGTCAAATCAATAATGATCTTTACTACCAGAATGCCTGCAATATTTTTCACAGTTCTTTGCAGTATGACCAACCTATCCACATTAAAAACATTTTATTTTAGTACATTCATTTATCAAATGATTCCCCCAATAATGATACCATGTCTTTGGCTGCCTCCAACATGTCAGCGTAGCCTTCTTACCATTAAGTATAACTACATTTGATAAATGCATTATTTCACCATTTTTACATTCAGAATATAACATCACTTCCCATTCTCAGGTCCATAATTGTCTTTCATCACAAATTATTTTTAAGTCCAGAACTTGTTTACATTTATCTAGAATCTTTCTTACTTCAAATTCAGTTATTTCTAATGTTCTGAACTGCAACTTTAATATTCTTTTTAACATCCAAATGCCCCTTTCATAACATAATTTGTTGGATGGGTCTTATTTCTTCTCACCATTATATGCAGACAGAAATTTTTCTACCTGCAAAAAAGTTTCAAATGTCACTTCACAAAACATTTATTTCCCAGTATGAGGAAGCACCCTTATTCCCGCTGCTTTAACCCAAGCAAAACCATTATTTTGTCCCAAACAAAATATCAATAATTGCTTCATCTTTTTTATTCTCATTCCATACCACATGGCTTTGTGTTTCAGAAACTTTACTGCTAAAAATACATTTAATTTCCACTGCCCCTGTTGTAACCAAGGAATAAGTCTTATCAGCTACCTTTTTAATATTTCCTTCATAAAGTGCTTTTTTTAAACATCCACGACTCTCTTCTTCATTACTATACAAAAAATCCTGTTCGCTGTCCAGTCTTTCATTAACTATATCCACCCACGAGACAGCAAGCTTGTCCGAGGGTACCCTTAGCTCAAACATTTCATATAGCATCTGTATGTCTAATCCTCTTTTTTGCATTTTAATCATTAGCAAGAGTGGTCACTCCTTTGATCAGTTTGAAGTATGCAATCCTAACTTTGTCCACTGTGGATACTATACAAATATATTCATACTGTATTTTTGATTCTATTCGCAATATCTTGTAAACGTATTTTCTTAATCTAACACACTTTGTAAATAATGTTTTGAGACCATTTTGGTTTTCAATTGTCAAAGATGTACTTCTAGCCTTGTTTTGGAGCTTTTCCTTAAGGTCTGTGCTGAAAATGGGTATTTCAGTTAACAGACAGACTTTTCAGGTAAACAAAAGCAAATAAATAAATAAATATACAACAGCCTCCATTACATTCACTTCTTCACATCCATCCATTATTTTGGCTCAACACTCCTTTCTGGACTTGGCTCTCTGGCTACCTGACCATGAAAAGAATAGCGGAAGCTCCCTGATGCCCTGGCTAAATTTTCCCTAGGAGTATTAATACCATCTTTGGTCTCCACTGAAAAGTGGTCACTAGCCTAGTGGGACTAAAGTAGTCAACAAAGGATAAATAAAAAATAAATAAATAAATGTAAGGTGTTCTTTTTCTGTTTATAACTGCATATGTATGGTATCCTGTCTAGGTGTATGAATGCCTCATGACTCCTGTATAGCACATTTTGTCACCTGGATCACCTACACACCTATTATGGTCATTGTGCTTCTATTATGCACTAGGAGGTTATCTCTTCTCTTGAGTCCTGTATTTTGCATACTTGGCCCCTTATGTCACTGTTTTCGCAAGTGCATGACAGTAACCTACATGCATAATGTGACTTAATAACATAACACACTACTGATGAATATTGTGTGGTAGTTTTGCAGCACAGTACACCTGAGCAGCACTATCAACATTTAAAATGTTTCCTCATGGTGTTATAGACTTTACATCTAGAAGACATCAGACACAGTGACATGACCATCTCATCAGTCTGATGAGGGTATGATTGTTCTGTAGTTTTGGAGAATGTCCATGTTCCAGGGGAAGCCCTCCATAACACTGCCCCATATATTTTAGAATCAGTCCAATATCTTTAAGAAGATTATCCTTGGACACCATGAAGTGAAATGTCTTTTTCTATTGCTTATCTTTCTTTCTTTTGTGAAGGACTTGCATTTATATTTAGTAATATTTAAGCCAGAATAATTTCCTTGGACCTAAGAATGTAAGTGGCTGACTGCTGTTTGAAGATACTCTATATTGCTTGCAGCTGTATTTATATAAAAACAAAAAAAATGCACTACAGGATACCTTGTTTAAATAATTAATTATTTTGTTCCACTTTATTTTAACAGAATTTCTTCTGAATACATTTTAGCACATAAAGTTATTCAATTCTATATTCATCTAAAAAGTCGCATACTTACTGAACTAACCAATCCAACTAAATTAAGCAGTGTATAGAAACATCCTAAAACCTTGTGGTAAACTGTTACTTCAATGGTCTCAAATTTCAAACACTCTTTATACTAACAATATTGTTTAACATTGGTGATGTTAGTTTCAGAATTTGCTGATACATATTTGAATCATAACTATATTTTGAAATTTCAGCACTCACAATATCAGGTCTCATACTCCATACCCATGGAGCCTTGTTTTTTTAATACAGCTTTGAAGTAAATTTAATCATTTTTATAATGCCAGCTAATTTTGTTACTTTAGCTGTATAGTCAGGGCCATTTTCAGGTGTATTCATTTTGTAGTTTATATTTTAGTTACTTTAACTGCAGAATGTGTAGATTTTCATATTGGGGTCAGTTTTGCTTGTAATGCAATGTTTGATTCACTAAATGTAGTTTTGCGTTTTATTGTCGCTTTTAATTTTGGTTTGCTTACATTTTAAAATGTAAAACTTCATTAGTAGGGGTTTAATTTGTAGAGGCAGTGTAGTGTTGTTTCGGGAGGATTTGTATATGTATACTGAATGTACAGTATATGCACTGATGATGCAGACACAGTGCTGAGAACACAGATATAGATATAGTAAATGCAAGGAGATGGAGGTAGTATGATGGTACAGATATCTACTTTTTCGCCCATTCTGGGTAGGGGGTTTCTAGCGCTCCACCGGTGATAGGGTTAGTGCTGTAATCACATAGCAGATAGCTAATGACTTCTCTGTATCAGGAAGGGCAGAAGGTAACTGATCTTAGGTGTGGTCATGTGCATGATGTCAAGCAGCTCCGCCCATTTAGGCCATAACAGAACAATCCTCCTCCCATGTAGTAAGCTGGCATATCTGACACCACTGGGTTACTTTGATCTGTGTTTCTCCTTTCCATTCCTAACCCTCTGAGTACATGTCAGTACTATCCATGGGGTGTTATACTGGGGGCACTTAAGGCAGGAGCAGGTAGAGCCACTGTGAGCAGCTAATGCTCAGGTGGATCAGTTTGCAAAGGGTTAAAATATCTGCACTTTACATGACAAATAAATGTCAGATGAATGTCTTTATGGCACTATTGTTAGGATATAGCTATCTATCTGTGTGTACATATACAGATATGGGCACACACACACACACACACACACACATACACACACACACACACACACACACACACACACACACACACACACACACACATGTACATTTATATAAATATATATATATATATATATATATATATATATATATATGTTTAAGAAAACAGACATATGCATGCATATGTATATTGGGGTTAGTGTGGGGGAGCAATAACTATCTTGCAAAGGCAGTCATGCAGAAATCAGTTTGTTGCAGTATGATTGCCCCAGAGCAAACTTCTTTCAGCTATTTTGAGAACATAGCAATAATCACTTGAGTCACTGCTATCGGTCAATCAAGCATTCCCAAGGATAACAGAGTGCAGCCCCTGGCAGATTCTGAGGATCTGCCATTGGCTGCTAATGTATTTGTTCACTTTTTACTATGATGTGGGAGCATTTCCATCCTAACAATTCCAGTGTGGCCATTCAGCTACTATTCTTGGAACTTATCAGGTAGACTCACTCTTAAACAGGTCTTTTCTGCACTGGTAATATAGATTATGCTGACTGCCATATAATTGTTATATGGTGGCTCATACACTTCAGAGGATCCTGAATCACACTAAATTGATATCATTTGACAGAATTAGTCACTCGGAATTGAAAGATTGAATTTATAAGCAGACAGCTCCCCATATGTGTGTACTTCATAAAATAACACTCCCAAGCTGTGCTTCCTAACCTCACTGTAGAGAAGCACACTTTCAATGTTCTGAGTTTTCAATGTTTTGGGGTTTCAGTGTTTTGAATTTTTGATGTACAGTGAGGGTAGGATATTAACTTTTTTCCACCGTAGTGCAATCTTGGAGTTGGTATATTTAATTTATGGGGGGTGCAGGGGGCAGAGCCCCCCCACATGTGGGGTTAGTTAGGTGTTGTTGTAGGTGGAGGGGATCTTATTTACTTGTGCAATGTAGTTTTCAGTGTTATGAAACACTTTCAATGTTCTGAGTTTTCAAAGTTTTGGGTTTTCAATGTTTTGAATTTTCTATGTTATGGTCTCAATGTTATGAAATTCAAAGTTATGAAATTTTGCATAGTTTTAATGGTTGATTATAAATATTTTAAAATGTAGATGTATTTGTTAGTTTCTGTTTAAAAAATTAAGTTTTTTTAAAAAAAAAGAATATTGTTTTTCTTTTGTCATGCGGCTAAACTTATATTTTATATTTTATCAAATTAAAAAGTTTTGGTAAGTTAGGTATATGTCGAAATCCATTCTTTGTACTTTTGGAAATTTCAACAGGAATGTGGTATGCTTATTAATTGATGGAGGAAAAAGGATGGATTTTATGAGGTAAAAAGGGATGTGATGTAATTGTAATTAAATTCTGTAGAAGTCCCAGATATAGGAGGGATGAATGTGCTTAATCTTTCTTTTCTTTATATTTGTGGTTTATTTGTGAAAGTTCACTGACTTTTTTTAATAAATTCCTTTTGTGATTATACAGTTGTGTTTTGGAGCGCCATATTTCCTCTCCTTTTGGAATACATATTTTTTTGGCTGTAGTATTAAAGCAAGTTGCCTAAAAAACGTGTGACAACTTTTCACTTGCTCTGACCACTCTTAGCACTTGTTCTGCTAGCTCATATTCCAGCATTTTGTTGTTTTTCTATTACTTCCTGTACATACAATAAATTATTTTCTCTGTGAGCAACAAGCTGCCAAGATCAATGCTTGACCTGGCTCTCCTGAAATACAAGAAGACCTAGGCATATGCTCAGATAGGTAGCTCACCAAATCAGTACTTACCATTCCACCTTATTTTACCTCCATCAATGGGACCAGTGTGATGTTATGTCTAAGTTGACACATTATCAAGAAAAGAGAGTAACAGATGTATTAGATAATGAGCTTCCATCCCTTTGAAGGGTTTCACAACTAGTATACACCTGGGAAATCTCTTACTAGTTCTTGTCAAGCATTGAAGCTGCCTTTAATGTCAGAACTCTGCTAACAACTTGTGCAACAGACTTCACTTTAATAAATCCAACCTGATTCAGATGCATATATGATCTGGGGAATACCCCCCCCCCCATCCATGCTCTTAGTGGCTAGAGATTAGTACACCAGGTGTACACAATTTATCTGTAAATCAGATTAAAAAAATGAACCTGGTGAATACATTTACCTGATTTCAGTATCAGGCAGTATTTCCAGGAAGGAGGAATCCTCCTTCTCCAGCCACTCATCACAAGCCCAAAACCCCAGGGAGTCCTCTCTTCTTTAAAGGTCTCATAAAATTTATAAGAAAAGCTACCAAACTCCAATGCCTTACATTTCTTCAGTTAACATAATACTTAGTCTAGGCACTCCCAGCTGAAGCTGGCACCATCATAACCTCTTTGGGTACCTCTGACAAGCTTCTTAACCCTACTTCCTAAAACAATTCCCAAATGGCCCACTCTCACTTATTCTTCTACATTACAAGCTGCTCATAATACTGCATGGCAGCTCCTTCATCTCTTGTAGTGAGTAGACCTGCTGAGCATAAGCCAGTAACAGTGGCCTTACTCACTGCATTTGTCATCGTCTTCTCACTGTCACATCTAGCCATCTCACTCTACATGGTTCCCTTCTTGTCTGACTCAGTATGTGCCAAAGACTTAAATGCCACAACATACTGCACTTTCTCATCCACACTACCCTGCAGCTTTGATTAAACTCATCTCACCTCATCTCAACCATTTTCTCTTCCTTTCTTTTCTTTCCTTGATTTTTGATTGGTATAAATCTTCTCTCTCTTGCATTCCACATACTAACCTTTTCCTCTTTTCCTCAAACCCCTTTTCGCAATAATTTATTTGTTGGGTTACACGTTACCAGGTAACCAGCTCACCAAGTAGAAGTGGGCAGGAATTCAACCTATGAGAAAATAGTTTGCAAGCTCCCTTGTACCCCTGAGAACTTATGCAAACCAAGCCAACTTCATAGTTGTACAAACATGAAGAAGTTAGAGGCTCTCCAAAAGAAAAGAGTTGGTGGCATTGCACTACTTCCTATGGAAGACAGTGACTAGGGAGTTCGACTTTTTCTGTTTGCTTTTTGCTGCTTGTTCTTAAAAGTGTTCTTTGCATTTACTACTGGTTGACAGTAGCCTGATTCAATTGTAACTGTTATTCTTAGCCTCCTAATTTTGATTTAAGCACTTGGGGTTCAAACTAGCTATCTTACATAAGGAAGGTTTGCAGTCTATTGTGGCAGGAATTGTAGCTTACATCCTTCTGTGTTAGGAATTGCTGGTTGAAGTCTTATTGTGTCTGTTATTCTAAAAGTGTCTTAGTTCTGGTTGAAGCACTTGGGCTTCAGGCCAGTTATTTTACATTAAGAAGGTTTGTGGCCTACACTCTTGTGGAGGAGAGGGTAGTCTGTGCCCTTCTGAGCTGGGAATTCCTTGTTGAAGGTTTATTGTGCCTGTTATTCTAATTGACTTTGTTCTAGTTTAAGCTAAATTAAATAGAGCTGCTCTGTGTTTGGCATCCTTTGCCAGGGATCCAGATTGTTTCTGCTTGAATCCAAGCCATCCAAAGCTAAGAACAAGAAATGAAGTTTATTTTGAGTTTGAGTTGTACTTTTTTTTACTGTTTTACTACATTAATTTATCCCTTTTAGACTGTTTTTACTGTTGTGCCTGCTTATTACCTGCACTTGTTTTGCACTAAAATGTTGCTTAGCTGCCATACACTAGATCCAAACTTGCTGAATCTAGCCTGTTTTTCATGCACTTGAACTCAAATCCAGTAATCTTACATTAAGAACGGTTCCCCTGCGCCCTTTGAGCAGAAGAGTGTAGATATAGCCTTGTCTGAGCTGGAGATTGCTGGAGAATGGATCATTGTGTGATTTCCTATTGACTGAGTAGTTTAAAACTGTTTCATTTTGCTGCATATAAGGCTTGCATTTGCATTGTTTTTGGCTCAATTAACTGGAGCTGCTCTGCATTTGGCATCCTTTCCCAGAGATCCAGAGTGTTTTTGCTTGCATCCAAGCCATCCAAAGCTAAGAACAAGAAATTAGGCTTATTTTGAGTTTGATATGCACTTTTTCATATGTATTTTACTGTTTTACTGCATTAATTTGTGTCATTTTGACTGTTTTTACTATTTGTGCCTGCTTATTACCTGTACTGGGTTAATTCAGCCTATTTTTATACACCTGAACTCAAATCTAGGTCTTACATTATGAAGGGCTCCTCTGCACCCTTGTGGCAGAAGAGTGCAGATATAGCCTTGTCTGAGCTGGGGATTGCTGGAGGAAGGATCATTATATGATTTCTGATTGGAAGAATAGTTTAAAATTAAAAACCACAAACTTGAGCTTAGACCAGTGTAACAATCACTAACAAATAATAAAAAATACACTGCTGCAGCCAGATACACAAAATATATACGAAAGGATATAGCCTTGTCTGAGCTGGGGATTGCTGGAGGAAGGATCATTATATGATTTCTGATTGGAAGAATAGTTTAAAATTAAAAACCACAAATTTGAGCTTAGACCAGTGTAACAATCACTAACAAATAATAAAAAATACACTGCTGCAGCCGGATACACGAAATAGTTCCAGTTTATTACAAGTAAATCCACAAGTTCAGATTGAGCGCTTTCTTCCCTTTAGAAAAGGGATTTCATCAGAATCTACCACAACCTATCAGATTTCCCCTTAAATAATGAAATAATATAATTAATGACCTCATACAATTAACTTCATAAAGAGACACATTCCTTATAAAAATTAAAATACAATATATCATATGTTAAAACTAAACTGCTAAAACTCTTTGTTCTTTAATACAACTATATATAAAAACATGGAATATACATAAATATAATGATTTATAGTAAAAGATACATATGTAGTGTTTGTAAAACCTAAAACTTTTGAATATAAAGTATCTCATGAAAGCTGCTTTTTTGTGTAACAAGGGCTTGATGGAAATCTTATCATTGAGTCCTGGGTCTTGACTTGCCTGTAACTTAATTTACCACCTTACCTCTATTTCCTCAATGTGACTTCTAAAGTCACCTCCTCTTGGATTTTGTAAGATTATTTCTAATATAGCAAACTCAAATTCAGAAAACTAGGGCATACAATAGAATGCTTGTATAATGCATTGTTCATATTACTAGTGGATATTTGATATGTATGTTCATATATCCTGTCCCTTAACCGCCTCTCAGTCTTTCCAACATAAAAACTGGGACAGGATTTGCACATAGCCAAATACACCACTCCTGTGGTCTGACAATTACCCCTGTCAAATCTCACCAGGGTTTTTAAAGAATTGGCTATAATAATATTCTCCTTTGTGCATATATACTTACATTGAGAACAAGTTCCACATCTTGTCGTACCATGCCTTCCTTTGTATTTTGGTACATTTCCATCAAGCCCTTGTTACACAAAAAAGCAGCTTTCATGAGATAATTTATATTCAAAAGTTTTAGGTTTTACAAACACTACATATGTATCTTTTACTATAAATTATTATATTTATGTATATTACATGTTTTTATATATAGTTGTATTAAAGAACAAAGAGTTTTAGCAGTTTAGTTTTTATATAAGGAATGTGTCTCTTTATTAAGTTAATCGTATGATGTCATTAATTATATTATTTCATTATTTAAGGGGAAATCTGATAGGTTGTGGTAGATTCTGATGGAATTCCTATTCTAAAAGGAAGAAAGCGCTCAATCTGAACTTGTGGATTTACTTGTAATAAACTGTAACTATTTTGTGTATCCGACTGCAGCAGTTTATTTTTTATTATTTGTTAATAGTTTAAAATTGTTTAATTTTGATTGTATATAAGGCTCGCATTTGCACTTAGCTGTGCACCATGCTATGAGATTTAGCAGTGCCTTGTATAGATGCAAACACCTAGAAACTATTTTTCCCTAGACACCAGTCAATGAAACCTTCCCTGGTTCCCTGCTACTCTGTGGGCAACACAGCTGTGCACTTCTGCACTGCAGGCAACTCAGCTGTGCACTGAGCAGAGTTGCCTCACTTTCCTTCCCTGATCTTTGATAGAATAAGTCTGCTAGTTAATCCCAGAGCAATAGCTGATCTAATTTGCCAACTCAGAAATGAGTACTTAAGAATTACCTGCTACTATGGACAGTCAGTTTCCCAATATTTCTCCAGTCAGACTGAGTGACATGAGCATCCTGAGGCAATGTAGCAATTGCCTCATGTATACGGACAACCACTTGCTCCTAAAGCAAACAAATACAGTATGTGAGAGATGTAAATATACCATGAAACTAGAATCAATACTCTCACATAACAATAAACAAAATATCAACCAGATGGCAGCACACGCACCTCTACACTCACACAAGATAAAGTCAAGACACATAAGCCCACATACGTGCAGGTACTCATTAAAAGCCTACCAAAAGACCAGAGACCTCCCAAGCGCAAACAACGTTCACATACTGGTACATGAACAGAATGGACCACTACACAACACACATATCAGTGTCTCAACAATTAAGCCCCTAAGACAAAACATCTCAAAACCTAATGTCCTAGTCATAGGCAACTCAGTAGTGAAACACACAGATGTCCCCCTCACCAGGTTGGACAAGAAGAAGATCACGGTCATCTGCCTGCCAGGTGCCAGGATCCATCAAATCATATATGTACTTAAGTCACTCAGTAACAATTACTGTTATGACTCTGTCAAAGTACATGTAGGAGTGAATGACTTGAGACATACCGCTCTGGACTATATGAAGAGAGACATACCTGAACTCTCAGATTATGTGTCCCAGGCAAGTATGTCCCTAGCCCTAAGCAGCATTCTACCTTCAACTAGGATGATTCCACGATACAGACAAAAAAAATTATTGATTGATTGATTTCAATAAATGGCTTAGCTTCTGGTGTCACTCTAGGGGATCCAGTATCTGACAGCCTGGGAAGGCATGGTGAAAAGACCACCTGCTTTGCCAGAGATGGCCTTCACCTGTATCTTCAAGGTTTTTGGACACTGACAAAGACTCTTTCCTCCTCACATTGCCTTTTTAAGCAATATCAAAACAACAAAACTTCCAATGTAAAGAAATCCACTAGAGACAAACTGAAGGTCCTGCTGCTTAATGCCAGGAGCCTAAACAGTAACCTGCACTCCCTGAACGCACTCTTCACCATGGAAGATGCTGACATCCGTGCAGAAATCCAAATCCACCTCAAGACTGGTGAAACAGTATGGCTCTCTTGAGCTACTCCACAGGTCCAAATAAGTATAAGCAAAATATCCTACCACCTCATCACTAGCTACAGGTCCCCCACCATGAACCAGGAGAAGCACACCCCCTACCTGGACTTGTTAGAGTCACTCAGCATACAGCCAAACACCTTGGTTATGGGAGATTTCAACTATCCTTCCATTGACTGGGTGATTTATATGAGCACAAACACGATCACTCTGAGGTTCCTGGATTTTGTCAACTCAAATGGTCTGGAACAGTTGGTCTGCACCCCCACAAGGGGCTCAAATGTCCTAGACCTAGTGCTCACCAACATGGGGGGAGTCACTGCACTACCCCCTGTGTGTTACCCTCCCTAGTAAGGTCTGACCATAAATCAGTCTCATTTAAAGTAAAGATCAGACTTGACAACCCCACAGGAGCAAAACAAATTTCTCCAAAGCACACTAGGGTTCCTATTACGTGATCGAAGTTTTGAAACTTCGAACATGACAATATCGGACTTGTCTGTTAGAAGTTTCAAAACATTGAACACGGCAAAAAATAAAAAATAAAAGATGCAACAGTAAACTAACTTTTGCAAGTGGGGGGGCAAGCCCCCCTGCACCCCCCCCCACACACACCGCTCTTTAAATATACCAACTCTGAGATCACACTACAGTGCAGCAAAGGGAAATATTCCTTTTCTGCACTATAGTGCAGTCTCGGAGTTGGTATATTTAAAGAGCAGGGGGGTGTAGGGGGGTGCAGCTCCCCACGTGGGGGGTGCAGGTGGGATGTCCCCCTTTCTTGCAACAGTTAGTTTACTGTTGCATCTTTTTTTTTTTTTTCTGTAGTCGAACTTCAGCAAGTTTGAATATATTGTTTCGATCATATAGGGTTCGAACTTGTTGAAGTTCGATCACGTAATAGGAACCCAGCACACTATAGCCTACTAAGCGATGTTATAAAAGGTTTCAAAGCCCCTGCTTACACAGCCAACAGTGACTCCTATGCAGAAGAGTACACAAATGCTCTATATAGCTACTTAAACAAATGTATTGACTCAGGTGTACCTAACACGGCTAAAACTAAGTGCTCCAAAAAAAAGCCACCCTGGTAGACTGTAAGTATAAATAAGTCATATAACAAAAGAAAGAAGCTGATATCTAAGAACAAGAGGGAAATTACTCAATAGAGGAAGAATACCCTCCACAGCCTAAACAATCAAATCAGATATCTTGTAAAGTCCTCTAAGGCCAGTTACAAAACTAAATTAGCATCTCCAGCTAAAGACAACCATAAGGCATTCTTTAGCTATGTCCGAAACCTAAAAGAGACTGCTCAGCTGTGTGCCAAAGTTATAGTGGATGGTACCACTCACACTGAATGTGAGGAAATTGCCAACCTGTTGCTGACAGATTTGGCAATAACTTCACCCTCCTATCCCCACCAGCCTTAACCCAAAGCACTCCTGACACCAGTCCTCTACGGAGTAGCTCTAAAGAACAGGTCATGCAAGCACTCTCTGAGGCCAAAAACATGGTCGCTATGGGACCAGATAACAACCCAGTTTGCTTGTTAAACAATCTAAAACAAGACCGAGCAGAACTACTTGGCAGTCTCTTTAACAATAGCCTGAGAACTGTCTTTGTTCCGACAGAGTGGAGAGCAGCAACAGTAATCCTCGTGTACAATGGGAGTCATCAACCGTTCTAGGAAACTAACAACCTATAAGCCTACCCAGCCTTATCTGCAAGACCATGGAAAGAATCATCAGGGACCTTATCCACAAGGACACCGGTAACCTTCAAACTCTTCGCCCAACCCAGTTTGGTTTCATTAAGAGTAGATCTTGTTTATTAAACCTGGTGGACTTCTTTGAGAATGTCACCAAAGCCCAGGATGAGGGCAAAGCAGTACATACCACTTACCTTGATTTAGCCAAGGCTTTTGACACAATTCCTCACTCTGAGATCATTAATAAACTCTCCCAGGTGGGGAGTAACCAATATATCGCATACTGTCAAAGTTGGGGAGTCCACTTAGTAGATCAGTTACCAGTGGTGTACCAAAAGCATCTGTGGTGGGGCCTCTACTGTTTGGAGTCTATTTCTCTGAAGTCCAGGCAAATGTAGATGGCCTGTTACTTACCAAGTTTGCAGATGACTACAAACTGGGTGCAATCATTGAGTCCCCAAATGATGTAAACATATTACAGAATGGGCTGGTGCAGACAAATGATTGGTACCAAAGTCATGGACTAAAACTAAATGTAAAAAAAAATGCCTCATTATCCACTTTGATAAAAAGTAGGCCCTGCTAATTATGATATAGATAGTACCCCGCTAAGCTCAAACCCATTGGTGTAAGACTTGGGAACACAGGTTGATAATAATCTCAACTTCAATCACCATGTGTCCATAGTGGTAACAAAAGCCTTCTACACTGCACGTCTCATAAATAAGGGTATTTCATCCAAGACTAAGGAGGTTATAACACCGCTGTATTCAACCCTTATTAGACCACTAATTGAGTAAAATCCTCTCTTCTGTATGTATCTCACCAGACACCTGGAGCAACAAGACAGACCACAAAGGTTTCTAACCAAGAGAATCTGGGGCCTCCAAAACATGACTTACATGGAAAGATTGAAAGCCCTTTCACTGTGCTCTGTATCATACAGGCTGCTGAGAGGTGATGTGTGCCTGGCCTACAGAGCAGTCTCTGACTCTGCCCTAATGGAAATGCTGCACATCCGCAAATCAAATTGGACAACTGTCATTCACTCCAAGGATCTCAGCCTAGTCTGTGACATTATCAGAACATGTTAGAGAGACAGATATATCTCACAGAGACTGCCACTCTTCTGGAATAAGCTCCCACTTTATGTGAAGCAGAGCTCCTCAATAACCCTATCTAAGCGCAACCTTGACAATGGTGTAGTCAGGTGCTGATCATAGAATTGCTCTGATAATAATGATCATCTAACTATAGTCAATTAGGGTACATGGATTTTTACATGACTAGCCTTGTAAAGGCCACAGGGCCATTAACCTAGTAACATCCTATAAACCTATGAATTTCAGCAGACAGAAAAACATCCACTTTGAAGTGGGTGCGCTGTAGGGAAACATTCATTTTACTGAATTTTGCTTCTGTGATGCTTTC
The DNA here is from genome assembly GCF_019279795.1 of Protopterus annectens. Lineage (NCBI taxonomy): Eukaryota > Metazoa > Chordata > Ceratodontiformes > Protopteridae > Protopterus > Protopterus annectens. The sequence continues at coordinate 498,928,450 of NC_056725.1, read as the reverse complement.
AAAACTTTGTATTTGGCAGGAAGTCAAAACTCCCCCTTCTATTAAGCCTATAGAATTGCTTAAAACTTCTCTTTATCCACTGTTTAATTCTGTGCTGTCTAAGGTTCAACCTCCATGCTGGCCTAATGAATCCTTCAAAATTAGTAAGCATCAAAAGTACTCTGTTGTGTTCAAAGAAAAGGGTGGCTGACATTTCTGTTTCCTAATCTCTCATTTTGCCAATTTGGTGGCTATGGACATCCTGAGGCAATGTAGCAATTGTCTCATATTTGCTGACAACCACCTAAATGTTAAACAAACTGATACAGTATGTGAGATATTTAGTTACACAATGTCATGTGAGGCAAAGCTCTCACACACAAGCCCTTATATTACCAAAACAGATTGCCAGAAACACCCACTCTACACACTATACATGTTTTGTCCAGATACATAGACCCACATATTCGGAGGTTCTTAACATGTAATCATCCTAAAAGTCTTTACACTAAAGTCCCCCCAGATACTGCACCCCAATAAATATCCTCAGCAACTTTAAAAGCACCCTAATAAAACATCACCCACTACAGCACATTCAACCATATATGATGGCATCTCAACCTTTTAGTTAATAAGGTAAACAACCACACAACCCAAAATTTTGTTCATAGGAGACACCATTGTGAGACACACAGATGTCCCACTCACTAGGCTGAGCAAGGAGAGAGTCCTGGTCAGCTGCCTGACAAGAGTCAGGATTCAACAGATCATGCATGCACTCAGGTCATTGAAATTTACTTACCAGTATGACTCAGTCATAGTCCATGTTGGTGTAAACAATGTTAGACATACCAACCTGGACTACATGAAGAGAAACATGATGGAGCTCTTGGACTATGTGTCCAAGGATGGTAACACTGAGCAGCATTCTACCTTCTCCAAGGATGACTCTACAATATAAACACTTAACTTTAACAATTGGCTTACTTTTTGGTGTCATTCGAGGGTGTGACAATATTTGTCAGCCTAGGAGTATATGAAAGACAGACTATGCTGCTTAGCCAGGGATGTTTTACACCTGCCCTTTTAAGCCTATATTGGTTAAAAACCTTTCTTCCCCATAGTGCCTTTTTGTCAGCATTGCCAATCTGATAAACCTTCCGACACAGAAAAACCAACACAAGAACATGTAAAGTTGTTACTGCTCAATATCAAAAGTTTAAACAAGACCACCTTCAGGGTCTCCTCAGCCTGGAGAATGTAGACATTTGTGCAGTTACTAAGACTTGCTTTAAAGCCATGGAGAGCACCCTGTCAGTGTGGGGCTACAATGCTTTTTACACAATTACACTACCTACTACATAAGAAGGGATGAAAGGTGGAGATGTCTCAGTTAAAACTTCCTCATCAATCTATTCAAGGAACTCAGGGGTTTATCAATTCTACCAAAGCTTAATTTGAGGTAACAAAAGCCTCCCAGGTAAAAGACCATCACAAAGCATTATAAACAAGCTCACTGAATTAGGTATTAACTACATCACCTGCTGGATAGCCAACTGGATCTCAACCAAGACCCAAGAAGTTAAGATAGGGAAATCTGACTGCACAAAAGGCCAGTCGCCAGTGGAGTGCCTTAAGGGTCAGTACTGGGGCCACTTCTGCTTGGCACCTACTACTCTGATGTCAAGGTTAATGTCAAAGGCCTCTGGCTGGTCAGTTTCATAGACAATTGCAAATTAGCTGCAGTCACTGAATCCCCTCAAGACATAAACATCCTCCAAGAAGGCCTGACACAGACTAATAACTCCTGCTGCTGTCATGGTCTTAAACTCCGTGCCAAGAAGTGCATAATAGTATATTTCAGTAAGACAGCTAGTCCTGCAAATTACTCCATTGATAACATAGTCTTAGGAGTACACCCAGCAGTTTGGTATTTGGGAACAAATGTAGTCAGTGACTTGTCCATTTTCCATCATATGTCTACAGTAGCAAGGAATCAACAACTTAGTAGCAAAGCTATGGCATCCAGGTCCAAAGATGTCATTGTTCCAGTGTACTCTATCCTGATAATGACCAATCATTGTGTACAATGCCCCTTTGGAATGTACCTGATCAGGCATATGCAACAACTGGAGGATCCACAGAAGTTCCTCACAAAAAGAATCCATGGTTTAGAAAATAAGTAATATGCAGACTGCTTCAAAGCCTTGTCATTATACTCAGTCTCCTACAGCCCATTGAGAGGCAACCTGTGCCTGGCCTACAAAGCATCCTCTGATCCAGCCTTAATGGACCTGCTGCAAATCTGTAAAACAAATAGCATCAGAAACACCTGAACTAGCGACCTAAACCTCATCTACATCGCAAGTAGGACATGCTGGAAGGACAGGTATGTGTCTCAGAGGCCAGTATCTTCTCTGGAGCAGGTTTCATTTCTATGCGAAGTAAAGTTCTTCTCTGGACTTACTCAAATGAAACTTGGATGAGTAAATGGGGAATCATAAATTTACCTTGTGTCTGGTACCTATATCTCTGTTACAGATAGCAAACTTGTAAATGCTTGATCACTCATGCTTAAGTTTATATACCTCTCCATCCACAAATCCTAAGGGTCCAATACCGCTCCAATATTTCTGGGAAGCATGCTAGGATCCTGTGATTAAATGATCATACCACTCTACTCTTGTTTTTCAGTGCCATGTCTGCGCCACTAATCCAAAATATTAGTCTGGTTTTCTTGGCTTATCAGCGTTTCCTCTCTTATGCAATAGTTGCACACAACAGCTCTACAAATCAGTCCATCCATCCAATTGCTGTTAGTTCGGCAAAATTTCAACTCATAATCACTAACTTCTGCAACTAACTCAAAGTCACTGCAACTTTCTTTTTCTCTATATGAAAACAACAGGCTCCATGACATCAGCTTCACCCAGTGCATACTTCACTGCTTGAAAAAACTTAACTCTGGTTGCTATCATGGCAATAAAGAACAGTAGCATGGAAAATGCAACCAATACAAAAATTTTTCATGACAGTAGCTCCTGTACCTTTCATCCTCTCAACACAAGAAATTTGTTTAAAGCCATAAATAATGGGGGAACAAAGGCCCAAAATAGGGAACAGATTTAACATATTGCTCCTATAAACTTAGAAAGTTGCTAGAATGGCAGATGTTCGCTTATTACATATTTTCTGAAGGGTATTAAGTCTGAAACTCAAATGGCTCATTATTTAGTTTTATAAATTGACTTGATTTGCCAGAACACCACAACTTTTATGAGGAAGAGACCAAAAATAAGAGCCAAAAATCTGGACATTCTCCAAAAATCTGGACAGTTAAGATTAATGAGTAGCTCTTATTTTTCCTGCAGCACAGAAGGATGAAGTCATACTTATAAAGAATGGGCTGGAGCTGTCCAGCATCACCCTTCTTATCTTTAATGCCGCATGAAATAAAACCACTTATCACAATCTCCAGATAACAATATAGGATAGAGTGAGCTTTTATTCCTGTTCCCCCAAGGATGTCAGGGCCAGTATACTTTATGGCCTTTGGATATTATAGAGTCAAAATTATCCATCTTGCAGCTTATTATAAAAAGTATGGCCAATAAGTGGCACATAGGCCATTGCCTATCCTCAAAAAATTCAAACACACTGACATTACATTTGCAAGTATGATCCTGAGCATTATAATTTTTTTGTAAACATTAGATTCTTTGTATTAAAAGGTAAAGCCACAAATTGCAGCTTTGCAATTTTCATTTTTGGTGCTCTATACACCCTGGGCATTCAGTCTCATTTCACTTTCTCTAACAAAGCCTTCAACCCTCACTAGTTCCCAACTTGCCATATGTAAAAATTACATTGGTCAGACCAGCGGTGTGAACATGCCCTCACTTTACTAGTCTCGTGTTCTACCATTAACAATGATAAGTTATTCCTTTTCTAGTATGTCTAGCATTTAATCAGCAAAAACTTAATAGCCATCAAAGTGTTGACATATAATGCCTTAGGTACAGTCTGTGATTAAAATGAGTCTGTAGACCAGCACACCTACCATGTTAGTAATAATAGAAGTATCTAACTCACCCTTTTGCTGAGACCATTTTTATTTGTATCATTCTTGGTGCACTCTATGTCAACATTCAGATTAATGCAATGAGAAAATATACAATTTTCCTTTTTTTAAGACTGGCAATTACTGAAGAAGTTTAAGTATAGGAACTATTAGCACGTTGGTTACTATAATGCGGGGTTTGATTCCCTCAGCCTCCATTTGCCTACAGTGTGACTTTAAGGAAGTCACTTAGCCAGACAGTACTCATGTGTTGCCCCTGAAAAGGGGCTGCTGTGCTTTTCTGGTTGAGAAATTAAAAAAAGGTTGTTAGCAAAATTCCAGGCAATATTCTTTGAACACTGAGCAATGAGGCAAGCTCAATTTACTCTGCAGTCTATATATATAAATATGTATGAGTTGCATTATGCTGTTCAGAAATACTATTCTTTACAAAACATAGTGAAACATAGTCAAGGGTTGTCAATACATGGGATTATTATTATTATTATTATTATTACTATTAATGGTAGTATTGGTAGTATATATGTGTTATAAGTATTGTTAACTGTTATAACACATATTGTGTAAATAATCTATATAAAATTGTTCTTTGGGCTTAAAGTAATGGCTGAAAAGCATCTCCACACTAGCACACTTACCTGGCTAACAAACATAATAAGTAAATAAACTACCCTTTTAATGAGAAAAAAATGTTACTTGAATCCATTCTTAATTTGCTCTCTCACCTATAAGATTAATGTAAGGTGCAAATACATTTGATGTATTTTTTTTTTTGTAATCCAGCAGTTTGCACAAAGAATTAAAGCTATGAATTACTAACAAGCAATTCCTTCTAATCCAGGGTTTATTCTATTTTATATTATCTATTCTTTGTTGGCTGGGTTGTTGGCATTTGGCCAGTAGATTCTTTTCGGAGGAGACCTGAGATGGTATTCACACCAACTAGGGAATGTTTGGGTCACAGGGACATTCCTTACTCATTCAATAAGTGCCATGGATCTTTTACATCCACCTAAGCACCCACCATCACAGGCAGATGGAACCTTGGTTTAACATTTCTTCTCAAGGACAGAATAGTCAGGATTGTAATACTCTCCTCCACTGATTACCTTATTGTTCATTTACTAGTGTGTGTTTCTGTGAAAGTCATTATACCAGAGGCTGCTCTCAGGACACCTCTGAAAAAAAGACAGTTGTGTTTAGTAAGTTTACCAGGTTAACCCCCCCCCCCACACACACACACACACACATGTATGCACACGCGCGCGCACACACACACACACACACACACACACACACAATGAACATTGACACAAATGTAGATCACACAATAGTCTGTGTACATTCACCTTTATGCACTATATTGTGCTGTTCTGAAATGCTGATAATCATATATCAGTCAGGGGCTGTCAATTAGGGGATTTTAGTTATTGAATTCCTGTCTTCCCTGTTCTTGTCAGTCTTAATCAGTTTATGAAGTCAATGCAGGTTAAGCCTTGGTGTGATAATCTGTGAAGTCAATAATCATTGTGCCTCACATTGTTTATAGTCAGAATCTTTAGTTTTTCATTTTGATAAGGGACACTTTGTTTTCTTTGTCAAGTGATATTACTTTGACCTTTGTTCTGCCCAGCAGCAAACATAAAATGCTGCATTCATATCTGGACCTACATGAAGATTCTTTATCCATCCTTCACCTGAGAGCTCTGTGAGCCTTTTCTGACTTGCATGGCATTACAAGACAACAGAGCTGAATTTAGACATACTGGGTAATTTATTAACCAACACACTGATTTCAACTGACCTCAGAGATAATCCCCTCTACAACTTGTCCCTTTACAAATAAAGTATAGAAAGCTTTGACCTTCTTAAATGATCCCTGTGCTGATATTCACATAACCAGTAAGCCTGACCTATACCTTCTAATGAGTTCTTTGAAGAAGCAGCAGGAAACTATGCTATAACGTGAATCACACTCACAGCTGCTTTTCCAGACTCAGTTTAAAACTGCATGCATATCCATGTAAAATTTGTAACCAAATGGAATAAATATACATTTTCTATACTTAAACTGTGCTTAAAATTAAAACTCAAGTATAACATGTCTTATATTACAGTTAGTGTACTAATAGATCCATTCCAGTTCGCTGTCATAAGTTTAGTGCATGATTTCCTGAGGGCAAGAGGCCAGCAGCAAAACAGTGTTGGTCCTCCAACATCTCTGTACTGCGTTTGACACTAAGGACCACGGAATCCTGATAGAACACCTTCATACTTACTGTACTTTCTGTAGTATTGCTGCTACGCTTCCTGACTGATTTATCTCAGACGTGCCTGGCCATACTCATGGAGTCCAACAGGACAAAAACACAAAATAACATACAAAATAAAAAACTCATGTTTTTTGCAGGGGGATAGCCCATCTGCACCCCCTATATTGCTAATTATATATACCAGCTCTGAGAATGTACAACAGTGGATAAGGGACAAATTCCCACTCCCTGCTGTTTACTACATGACCTCCCACAAAATAACACCAGCAGAAGCAATCAAATCAATATTCAATCACTTCAGCCATCAGTAAAACGTATTAATATGGAGTGTTTGCATAGACATATATATGCACACACTCAAGCAAACACATGCAAATATATGCATATTGATAGGCAAATCTCTCTCTCTCTTTCTATGTATATATATATATATATATATATATATATATATATATATATATATATATATATATATATATACACATATATATATATTTACATATATATAAACCCAATGGGTTGTGAGGGATGCAGTTCTCCATCTGGTGGGTGGAGGAGGGTTGCCCCTGTAAGATTTTTATTTTATTTATTTATTTATTTGTGTATTCAGTGAAATAATCCATCGCTATAATTATCAATGGAATATGCTTTGAAATTTTGATTCTATGATATCGTTCTATGCAATTATATATATAATAGATAGATAGACAGATAGGTAGATAGACAGATAGATAGATAGATAGATAGATAGATAGATAGATAGATAGATAGATAGATAGATAGATAGATAGATAGATAGATAGATAGATAGATAGATAGATAGATATATCAGCATGGAGTTAGGCTTCTTGAGGAGCAGTAAGTTTGACAGATGAACATGTGAACCTAAGAATCACCTGGCTTATAAATGTGTTCCTCATTGCAGTCATTAACTGTCTGTGATTACTGTACTTCTCAAGGTACTCTTTCTGTCCACTCTCTGTTTTCACAATATTATTTTACCTAATTGCTTGAGTTTCATCACTTGATGTGTTTTTTGTTTGAGCTAGGCAGTAACATTTACTTTTACCACAGATGCTACTGGGTGGTACAGTTTTACAGTGTTGTTAGTATTGTTGTTTCACAGCTCTTAGTGGACAAGTCATGTTCTTGCTGAGGTGTTTTCTGTTTGGGGCTTACATGTCCTCCCTGTGATTAAGAGGGCTTTTGCTTGGGTAGTTGGTTTCTTCTGACATTTCAAGGATTTGTGCATAGGTGAACTGGCAGTCTTTCAACATGTCCTTAGATGTGTGCATATAGTTTGTGTGTGTGTGTGTGTGTGTGTGTGTGTGTGTGTGTGTGTGTGTGTGTGTGTGTGTGTGTGTCTGTGTGCATTCGCTGATTCTTTCTCTGCAAACTGTTTCTATACGGTAAAGATAATTTTGCAGTTAATGTTCTGATTTTATAATTTGCCAGACAAACTTCAGTTTGCTTTTCTTTGCAGAGAAATCTAATTGTATCACCTGATTTCTTGCATAAGTTGATGCAAACCTGCTGTTTTGCTTGTGACTTAATGGAATTGTTTTACAAATGCACATTAATTAAGGTCTAGGTGCACCATTTCAAGGATTTAAACATAATTAGGTGCAACTAACTCTGCTGCGATCAGGACAGTCAACAAGACAGAAGTTATTATTTGATATGTATTTTTGCCCAGATGTCTTTATTCCAGTCACTGCTTATTTTGCAGTGCTACGTGCCAGGATTTTGTTTAGATTTGAGTACTATAGCTAGCCAAAGGTTTAGTGAATTGCATAAGGCACAAAAAATTAGCTTTTATGTCTCAATGATTCAAAGGCATGTTTATTGTTTTTGTTCATTACGATGGTGTTGTATATCAGTTGCATTGCTGCAGTTGCACAGGAACAAAAGGAAAGTTTTACAGTACAAATTCTTGGTATAGTTGATACCTAAGTATCAAATTCTTACTTCTGAACCCCAGTGTTGCATTCCTTATAGTAAAAGTGAAGTTCAGATTTGTTTCTTTTATTTTGAAACATTTCTAAAATGGGAAGCAAATCTTACCTTTTGTTTTATTTAGTAGCATGATAAAGCTTTATGGTGTTACTTTTAGTTTTTCTTTTTCACCACAGAAATGAGATATCTTACTTTATAAATATGTCAAGGTGTGTGTGTGTGTGTGTGTGTGTGTGTGTGTGTGTGTGTGTGTGTGTGTGTGTGTGCGTGTGTGTGTGTGGTTGCTGATGTACCATTATCATTGTTAGATGTGACCAGGGCATGGTGGCCCTTTAAAGTAATACAGCCATGGTTTGGTGGCTTCAATATTCCAGTGGAAGCCACTGTATTTGTGTCATCACATTTTTTTTTCCTGAAATTAATAGAATGAAATAAATACTGGTTTGCTTGATTCCACTGCCCTTTGGGGCAGGTGTACTTCAACACAACTTAATTTATCTGGAAACCTTTGCTTTAACTAGCTCAAGGAGTAGTATTCGTTTGGAGTTTGTAAAGCACAGACAATTGGCAGGTGGTGTTGCCGTTTGTACTATAGATGGGCAATACTCATTATAAATGCAGAATTTATCAGCATTGCTTAGTCCTTGAGATGCTTTGACCTGATACTCACCTTCTACTTTGCCTGCTACCAATTTATGTCTAAGATCTAGCCTGCATTTCTGTAACAAATTTCACTGTGTATGCTTTAACTGCACATGATATTTCTTTGAATTACTTATGAGAAGCATGATAGCTCATACGGAGTAGTGGTAATTCACTGTGGGTATGGTGTGTATGGGTTTGAGACTTGCAAAGGGTGATTATTTTTTTGTGGGAGGTTGGCATAATGATTGAGGTGTTAACCTTGCAGACCAAAGGTGCAGGGTTTGATACTCATTTGGGGTAACTGGCTAGGCTTAAAATGGCCCACAAAGGCAGATAGCCTAGTGCATAACTATGAACCTATATCTCCACAGTTTGTTACTGAGCGAGCCTAATGAGTTTATTTTACAAATTGACTGTCAATGAATACTGACATTTGTAGTCCTTATCTAAAGTAATATATTAGTCAAATTTCCAAAACAGAGGCTATTTGTCCTGCAAACTTAAAATTTGTCGTGGTTGCTTTTTGTTCAAGTGCACAGGCTCAGTTTTAACATCAACTATATTACTCCCTTCTTTCCTGGTGCTACTACACTCAGCTAGCTGACCTGAACCCTTGAGCTCTGGATTCCACTCCTCTCCCTTTCTATCTTCCTCCTTTCATCCTCACCCTTCCACTTTCTACTCTCCATAATTAGCAAGAACTTCACTGGCTGCAAAGGAGAGCACTTACAACTTGTTTTTGTAGTGTTGCAGCAGAACCGATTCCAGCTCTTCAAATAAAAATTTGTTCAACACCCGATTCTTTAGAATGAGTATTTACTCAACTGTATATGTGCTTTACAGCACTTTACTGATTTCAGGAAGGCAGAAACACACTCTCAGAATGTTAAAACTGGGTGGCGACTGATGGTGAAACCACAGAATGAGTGTCGTCTCTCCTATGTCATGTAGTTTGCTCAAAACCTCCTCAGAAACAGCTCAGGGTTTGAAAAGTAAACCAAAGATGGTGGGACTTTCATGACACATGGCAGTAAAAATAGGAATGAAGAGCCTGAAGGCATTTAGGGTTTTCTGGGTAATAAATAACACCAAGGTGATAGTATACAGATAAAACAGTCTGGGAAGAAGATATTACCTGCACCAGAATGTGAAGCTGATTTTCAGTATTACTTTAAAGACCATCCAAGAGTGAATTATATCCTGATAGGATTCAAACTTGCAGTTTTTACAAATGCCCCCAACTTCTCTTCCACAGAAGATATATTTGATGTCTAGTCTTCTACTTTTAATTTCAAACCTAATATTTTCATTTCCAGAAAAATGACTGTTTGTGACTAATCACAAACAGTTACTTTAACAGCTTTTTATCTAATAATTTCCCTAACAGCAGACATCGTGTTCACCATGTTGAAGTTGTTATATAATAATGTATTGAAGAGATGAGTAAAACTGAGATGATGTTCATATTGATCACTGCTGCAGTAACTATATGCATTATATCCTGCCGATCATATAACAGCTGGACAGCTTCCAAACCTTCATGGGACATTTCATGTCCCCAAAATGTTGAGCTCAGCTGATTTAAAAGACAAGTGTGGGATCAAGGCCCCTCAGAGTTTTTCTGTTGCTGAAGTGTATGCTCCTCTGAGGCTTGTAAGGATCAACTGCCAGCTTGTGCATTCCTTTGACGGGCAGATAAGTTCCCTTTGGGGGAAAAACTTCCATTTTCTTAAATTTTGTTGATGTTTTATTACTTTCCTCTTCAGGAAAGTTTTTTAAAGCAAGGAGTATTCTTATTTAATGGACTGTTTCAACACTGTAACATTATTTTAAATGGAGCACTCATTTCTTTCTGCCAGTTTAAAAATAGTATAAACTAACTGAAATTTTTTTCTGTGGATGAATTGTGTTTATTTTTTCCACTGTGAGGCTACAATAGTATTATTAAAGCTCTTTTTACTGTGTGTTTTTTTCTGTCACAAAAGTAACTTTTGTTGACTGGTAGTTTTACTTGTATTTGCTGCTTGTCTTTCTGGGGAAAGAGGGACCATTTTCGGCTTGACCATGGAATAGATTAACAGTCCCATGGTTGGTACTTCTTCCATCCACAAAAAGAAAAAGTTAAGCAAACAGCCTTCACCTCCACAACAGGCTAATTATTTACTTCAGCTGCAGGTGGGTGACTCTGCTGTGGCCATTTGTTGTACCTCAAACCACTCGTCTTTTACCCTGGATCCCCCTGGTGTAGCACATGCAGCCACTAGAAACCAGCGGTTAGCCACATCTTCTGCAGCTGTTGGTGTTCCTTCAGTAGGTAAGGGAGAGCCACTCATGTCAGTCCTGGGAGATGTAACAGGGAAGGGTTCTATGTTGGAGTTCCTTCAGTAGGTAAGGGAGAGCCACTCATGTCAGTCCTGGGAGATGTAACAGGGAAGGGTTCTATGTTGGAGTTCCTTCAGTAGGTAAGGGAGAGCCACTCATGTCAGTCCTGGGAGATGTAACCGGGAAGGGTTCTATATTGTGTCAGAATGATGTGCCCATCCCTGGTGAAGCAGCTGCTGCCATTAGTAACATGGGTGGCCCCATTTTTCCTGCCAAAAAGCAACAGAAAACCAAGCATGTATCTACTCCTCCTCAAATTTCTTTGGATAGGAGACTGGCTCATGGTTTAATGCAGGCTATTGATCCTTCTTGTAAAGTAGTTTCTGATAAAAGAAAGAGGGATTCCTTTTCTCATGAAGAAATTCAAGATTCTCAATCTGAACAGAAAGATGCAGGGATGACTTCTGGATTTTGCCCTGAGATTTCAGATTCAGACTCAGAAGAGAGCTCAGTCTCTGATTCTCCCTGTAGGGGTTTCTCTTTTTCTGAGACTATTGCTAGAATGTCCGAGTGTTTTAGTGGGAGAACAATGAGATTTCTCAGTCCTTTGGAAAATACTATGAGTTGCTACAGAAGGATTTTCCAAAACCTAAATCCATTCCTCCTGTCCTGTCCCCTTTTCTTTCTGCCTGCAGTTTTCCTGTCTGTCAACCAACTGTCCCTAAAGGTAGATAGGGTGTATAAAGTTCTTCATTTATTTACATCTTTATGCACTGTACCCAATCCTGACCCAGCAGCTATAGCCTTAGTTGACTCCTTTGCTGGCAATCACTTAGTTAATTCCAATCCAACTCTTATAATAAGGATTTGAAAATTATTAATAGATATGTGAAAAATGTATATTGCTGCTACTCTGATTTTCAAAATTTTAAATTATCAGGCTCATACGTTAAACTTTTTTGTGACAGATTGTGAAAGTATGAGGAATGTTTATCTACAGTTTCTTCTTTTGAAGAAAAATCTCCTTTAAATAATTTTATTCCCTTGCACAGGTCACTACTCACTGTTTGCAGTGTGTGTATGACTCTGTTGTCACTTTTTACAGGACTATGACCACTGGTACTGTTTTAAGGACATTTGCTTGACTGCATTTTCAGAACCTTCAAGATAATGTTAAAATTAGATTTTAAATTCTCCCTTGGATAGAGATTTAGTTTTTGGCTCTCTGCTACAGAGGTGATGAAATAGTATGATGGACGAAGTAAGCTTATCCAGGGAAATCTCAAAAATTGTTCATCCTTCCTTTTCCAAACTTTCCAAGGGATTTTCTTTCTCCTCATCCAGTTTTGGCAAAAACAGAATAAACTGCCTCAACAAAATTCAATTAAACAGATGTTTAAGAAGAAATGACAAAGGGGTTCCAAAAAGAAGTCACAAGTCAGCCAAAACCAAGGACAGTCCATCAAATCTGAATGACTGTTCAAGAGACCTTGTGACCTCCACCCTCCCTGGCCCCTTTTATCTTCCAGTAACTCTGATCACCACTTTTCTCTTTGGCAACAAATTGCTTAAGACAAATGGGGTCTGAGAATCATTCATCAAAGTTACAGATAGTAGTGGGATGAAATTCCTCCTTTTCAGGGGGTCATTCCTCATCCTGCAAATCAGACTGTTTTGTTTCCACTTGTTTTTCATCACATCTTGCCCCAGCTGTGATAGAACCAGTTCCTCATTCCCAGGTGGGAAGAAGTTTTATTCAAGGATGTTCCTAGTATCAAAGAAAAAAATGCACGGAGACCAGTTCTAGATCTTTCTTTCCCAAACCTGTTTGTGATAGTGCCCAAATTCAAAATGTTGTCAGTTTACGACCTTTTACCTCTTCTTCCTCTTTCATGTTTCCTGATAACACTAGACTTAAAAGATGTCTATCGTCATATCCCTATGCATCCAGACTTCAGATGTTTCTTAAAGTTTTCTGCATCTGGATTATATTATCAGTTCTCTGCCTTACGCTTTGGACTATCCACTTCACCAAGAGTGTTCACAAAGTGTCGAGCTATAATTACAGCTCAAAGCAGGCTACAGAGTATCCACATTTTTCCATACTTAGATGACCTGCTTATCTTTGCAGAGTCTTTTTCAAGTTGTCAGGGATCTCTTGCTTCGTGAGAGATCTCTTGCACAAACTGAGATTCCAAGATAACATTCAAAAATCATATATTAGCAAATGGAAAAGGTTTTCTGGTTGGTGTCAACAACATAACCAGCAACCATTCAGGGCTAGTTGTTCTCTGCTTTTACACCAGTTGTGTGAGTTACTACCCTATGGTGTTTCTTATTCATCGATCAAGGTTCATTTATCAGCCATTTTAACATGCCTGCTCATGGATCCTTTTCTTTCAATGCAGTTTCATTTCAAAATGTTCTTGCAAGGGGTTTTGTATAAGAGGCCTCCTAAAAACTTCCTTGTGATCTTAATTTTGTGTTAGAGATGCTAACAGTTGCTCCATTTGAACCAGCTAACCTGCCTACTAGTCACCATCCCCACAAGAGGAGAAAACATACTTGATCTCATCATCACGAACATGGGAGCACAATGTTCAACACCGGAAGTATACCCCTCACTGGTGAGATCAGATCACAAACTAATCTCGCTGGAGGTCCTCATCCCACCCCCACCTGAAATAAAAAAGACCACAGTAAAGAACTTCTCGAAAGCCGACTTCACACTTCTAAAGACTAGTGTGGTCTCCTTTAAGGCCCCTGAGCCGGCGGAAAACAGTACCCAAGCCGCTGAATCACTTGCAAATGCCTTCTACCAGCACCTACAGGACTGCATGGATAAGGCAATCCCAAGCAAAACAAAGACTCTTTGTACCAAAGGCAAGTGTCCAGTCTGGTGGACCCCAGCCATAAACAAACTCTACAACAAAAGGAGGAAGCTACTACAAGATAGAGCAAAATCCTTAAAAGGTAAGACACCTTTGATCACTACAAGTAAAAACTAAGAGCTCTCATAAAATCATCCAAAGCAAACTTTGAGAGAAAAATAGCTAAAGACTCAAAAGACAATCATAAGGCCTTCTTTAGCTATGTTAGAAACCTGGGAGGAAACTCCCAGATATGCTCAGAACTAGTTCAAAATGATGTGAAGATTACTGATCCTACAGACATTGCCAACATACTGGCTGACAGGTTCAGTGCAAACTCCCCCAAAAGGAGAGATATCTATACCAAACGATTGCAGCCCCCAAACATCTCTAACGCCCAAGTGAGAACTGCTCTCCAAAGCAAAAACACAGCATCCATGGGACCTGATGGTGTCCCCGGCTGTGTGCTCCACGAACTCAACGAGGAATTAAACCCACAGCTAGGACAGCTGTTTAATCATAGTCTCACCTCTGGATACGCACCCAGGAGTGGTGCACTGCGACAGTAGTCCCACTTCATAAAGGCGGTGCCTCCACCGACCCTGGAAATTACCGACCCATTAGCTTGACAAGCCTTATCTGCAAAGCCATGGAGAGGATCATAATGGATCTCATAAATAAAGACATAGGGAATTTGCAGACTTTGGATCCAACCCAGTTTGGCTTTGTCAAAGGCAGGTCATGCCTTTTAAACTTGGTTGACTTTTTCGAAACAGTCACCAAAGCCATTGATGAGGGAAAGGCAGTCCATACAGCCTACCTCGATCTGGCGAAAGCCTTCGATACAATACCCCACTCAGGTATCATTGAAAAACTCATCAGCTTAAATGTTAACCCATACATCACAAGATGGGTTGCAAACTGGCTGAGTGACAGAACCCACAGGGTCAGAGTTGCTGGCGCCATGTCAGACTCAAAGCCTGTCACAAGTGGTGTCCCACAGGGCTCAGTCCTGGGCCCACTCTTGTTTGGCATCTACTTTTCCAAAGTACAAGCAAACACAGGAGGGTTATGCCTGACAAAGTTTGCAGATGACTGCAAACTGGGCGCCGTAGTCGAAAACACATCTGACACAGATATCCTTCAGAAGGGTCTCACAGAAACGGATAACTGGTGCCAGAGCCATGGCCTAAAGTTAAATGCCAAAAAATGCATAGTCATACCCTTCGGGAAAAACAAGGTTACCCCTAGCTACCATATAGGTGGCAATCCACTGAGCACAGAAGAAGTTATTAGGGACCTGGGGACCCAGGTTGACAGTAGCCTGTCATTCGACACCCATGTAGCTAAAGTAGTTAGGAAGACCTTCTACATTGCCCACCTTATCATGAAGGGATTCACATCTAGATCAAGGGAGGTCATAGTTTCCCTATACTCATCACTCATCAGACCAATGATTGAGTACAATGCCCCATTCGGAATGTATCTGACCCGACATTTGCAGCAGCTGGAGAGGCCACAAAAGTTCCTCACCAAAAGGATAAAGGGCCTCAAAAATCTGTCCTATGCTGCCCGACTGAAAGAACTTCAGCTCTATTCAGTCGCTTACAGCTTGCTCAGAGGTGACCTGTGCCTGACATACAAGGCCATGTCAAACCCAGATTTGATGAATATGCTTCACCTCAAAAAATCTAGATCCGTCAGAGCCACAAGGGCGGGAGACTTAAACCTCGACACGGCTATTAATAGAACGTGCTGGAGGGATAGATTCATCACCCAAAGACTCCCTATGCTGTGGAACAAAATCCCGGTATATGTGAGGCAGAGCACCTCGCTGGCCTTGTTCAAGAGAAATCTTGACCAATGGATGGAAGATCGCAGATATACCCCAGGGATTACCTCAGTGTCACTGCTCGATAGAGGCACAGCAAAATAATGGGTATAGTTCCCCATATTAAAGGGGTGGCGTAAGCCACAAAACTATGGGCTAGGCTTGTAAATGCCCTCGGGCAGATAGCCTAGTATAAACCTATGAACCTATGAACCTATGAACCTATGATGTCCTTAACATGGAAACAGTTTTACTGATTGTTCTGAGCTATGTAAGCAAGGTATCTGAGTTTCAAGTTATTATGGTAATCAACCTTAGCTCATTTTCCACATTGACAGGACTTCACTGAGAACTAATCCTTCTTTTATGCCTAAAGTGGTACCCAAGTTTCCTTTTAGCCTCACAATACATCTCCCTGTTTTCTTTCCTGAACCTAAATATGAGGGAGAAGCCTTACGTTGGATCTCCATAGGCAACTCAGGTACTATCTTGACAAAACTACATCTTTCAGATCTTTTCGAAAAAACATATAAACAGCAGCAAATAATGAAAGTGTAAGAATTGTTTACAACGAGCCAATACATTTTTTTGCCTTTACTTGTTCTGGTGTTGAGAACTTTTATTTTATGTATTGTAAATATTTTTATATATATTTACTTTTGTGTTTATGTATTTACTTATCTTCTGTTTTCCTTCAGTGCTGAATAAACTGGCTTGATGACAACAGAAATAAAACAAAATTATGTTTTTCTTCTTGAACTGCGTAGCAGATTTAAGTTATGTCATGTGTTCTGCTTATGCACTGAAGCCCGTGGAGGTTTTCTTTTACTCTTTCAAGTTGTTCTGCCGTATCTGGAACAAAAATCAGTTGCATGCTGAAAAGTAAATGCTAAATGACCAATTATAATGCTGGCACAGCTGCTGTTTATATGTTATTGCACAGAAAATCATACATTCATTCATAATACATTTGCTGAGATTGCATAAAACATTGCACTTAAATATATGCTTAGTGTTCTACAACCATCACATAGTTATGTTAGCATGACAGACTGTGAGATTTTCACATGACAGTATAAACTCATAGTCAGCCTTTTCCAACCAGTATAATGTATATCTAATCATGATATTCTGATCTCATCCGAGTCCCATGATACTTCTTTGTTTACTGATTTTCCTCCTTAGTAATCCTCCTATGCATTCTTCTTCCCTTCTTCAGTGACCTGATCATCACAGATGTTTAAGGTTTTTAGCTGTTAATCAGCTTCATCTACTTGTCTTGGGTTTAATTCCCACATCTGCTAGTTACATACTGTTTGGATATGAGGAATGAGTTAACAGGTCCAGTGCTTCTACAATACCCTAGGAAGCATGCATTTGTGACCACGTCTAGATAATAAATAAAAAACAAACCAAAATAAGTAAATAAATAAATATACATACATACAGATGTTAACAGACGTATGTAAAAAGTACTAATATGTGCAGTTCAGAATATAGAAACTGCAGAAGTTCCATTTAAAAAGACTCATTTAGCCATCCCTTTATTACTTACCCTTCCCAGGTCACATCTCTATCACTTCACAGTGCTGCTACCATTAAACTGGTAATGATTAGAACTGAGACAGAATCCAGAAGGTATCTAGGGGCTGTAGCAGCAAAGCTTGGTAAGTACTCAGAGCGCACACACACACACACACACACACACACACACACACACACACACACACACACACACACACACACACACACACACACGCGCATCACATCCCAGGTCACATCCCTATCACTTCACAGTGCTGCTACCATTAAACTGGTAATGATTACAACTGAGACAGAATGCAGAAGGTATCTAGGGGCTGTAGCAGCAATGCTTGGTAAGTACTCAGAGCACACACACACACACACACACACACACACACACACACACACACACACACACACACACACACACACGCACACACATGTTTCTATTAAAGTGACATTATCTCATTAAGCAGGCAATAATGCCCAACAGGGTGTGTGTTATTGAGGAATTGATGCTCACCTAGGGGTGTTGTGAGACCCTGATGCCATGGACAGAGGGCCTGGAAGGGGTTTATTTCCTGAATAACACACACCCTGGAGGGAATTATTGCATTAAGAGACTGGACTATCTGTTAAATTTCTTTGTATTTGCTTTTTATTACTATATATACATATATATATATATATATATATATATATTTATATTTTTGACATAAAATAATTCCTTCTTCTAATTTCTCAGACAGAACTTCCATAAGTGTTGGCATACCAATAGCTCGTGACAAACTTCCCAGCTACCAGTGACTAGTATTATCAAGTGCCGTAAATCTTACCACCCGATCCCCATGCACTAATACTAAGCCTGACGTAACCCTAAAACAACTCCCCTTCATTCCCTAACCCTAACTCTGATCCAACTCCCATTCAGTCCCTACACTTAAAATATCCCTGCAGTTCCTAAATATAAAGCCCACCTTCCATTTGCCTTCCTCACTTACCAGTTTCGCAAACAGACCCTGATGGCATCTAACCACTGTGGCTGCTGCATCCCTGAGCTCACTTTCAAGTTCACGCAACTATCTGGCCAGGTAAGCAGCCGGGTAAACAGATGGGAAACTGCCACTGCAATACATGTCCTGGGTTTCAAGCAGCTGAGGCTTGAGTGGCTGTAAGGGGTCCTTTTTTAAACTAGCTGTAGCATATGTAATTGTTGTTGGAGGAAGTATTTCACATCCACATTATAATCTATCTGGGTATCTAATGTCCACACACACACACACACACACACACACACACACACACACACACACACACACACACACACACACACACACACAAACACACACACACCTGGCAGCTATAAGCTCACTGTGAGTAAGTGAATGAAAAAAAAATCAAAGTAAGGTGTTACAGCTCTTCCCCTACCCCCTGCTTCATGCCACTTTACTGCCAGTAATTTTTCCTTATAGTCAGCACTGACCCCCCACAGAACTATTCATTTGCTGGTAAATCACTGAAGATCAAAGTCAGTCAATGCCAGACATTAGAGTTTCATACTTCTTATTGTTTAGGGGATACCTGCTGATGGACGGCTTGTTGCAGTCTGTTGATGCTAAAAGGTGCAGTGTCTCTTTGTCTCTCTCTCTGTCTCTCTTTCTTGCTTATGTTCTCTATCTCTGTCATGCACGGATGTATGTGATTGCAGTGACACACACACATGCACACACACACGCACACACACACACACACACACACACACACACACACACACACACACACACACACACACACACACACACACAGACACACACACAAAACACACACACACATTTCTTTCTTTTTACCTTTATTTAACTTTACAATCTTACGTAAAAATGGCAGCCCTTTGCTTTTTTTTGTCCAAACTTTATGACAGCTTAATATGCTTTAATGAAGTGGTGGGCTTGTTTTTGTGTGTGTGTGTGTGTGTGTGTGTGTGTGTGTGTGTGTGTATTACCTGTACGCTAACACCCTGCTGTAGAACATTTACCCTCCAATCAGTGTAAAGGTGTGCAGGTTGCTCATTCTCTAAAGTAACTTCATCACCTCCAATAACTTTGTAACTGTAATTGGAGAAGGAGGTGTTGATGATTATAGCTGTTTTGCAACTGGACAAATACATGCTGTGGGACAAACGATTTTACAGTTGCAATGTCACATATCTTCATGTTGGCCTAGGTAGGCTATAATATTCATTGTGACAGGGTGGTGCATTCCAGGCTGTTGGTAAGGTAGTTTGCAGGAATAAGCCTATCCTGATTGACTGACACACTAGTTTTGTCAGAAGCTGTGCAACCACTGACATTTGAGAAAGCATTAGAAGTGGGTCTGTGCCTTGCACTACAGGTATATTGCTATCAGGCATAGCTCTTGCTTTTGGTTAACATATTGACTACATACTGCTTGCTTTATATTATGCTCTTTGCTGGACTGTCAAAGCTACATATGGCTTTCAACATTTGTGATTAATTACAGCAGCTGAAAAAGGAAGAGCCAGATCACAGATCTTCAATATTGTGCTGCCCTGCTCATCAGCCTAGCTCTCAGCCTCTTAGAGCATGAAATCTGGACAAAGCCATAAGTAATGGGGGGCAAAGGCCAGAAATAGGGATAATTTTTAAATACTGCTCTTACAACTTTAAAAAGTTGCATGAATGGTTAGATGGTACAGTGGTTAGTGTGTATGCCTGTCAATTACAAGGTGCAAGGTTTGATTCTCACCATTGGAAAGAGCTTTGGGAGGATGGCATAATGGTTAAGGTGCTTACCTTAAAGATGCAAGTTGTAGGGTTTTATTCTCACATGGGGTAATTGACTAGGCTTGAAATGCTCCTAAGGGCAGTTAGTCTAGTTCTAACCTATGAATAGCATGTTTTGCATTAGCATGACTTATTTGAAGGTTATGAAGTCTGAATCTCAAATGTCTGTCATTATTTTCTGAATTCAATCCTCAATGATTTGCCAGAAAACCACACGTTTATGAGTAACAGACCAAAAGTATGGGACAAAAGTCTGGACATTCTGTGAAAATCTGCACAGCTGAGATGCATGCTCATTGGATGTTAAAACTGTTACCCCCCCCATAAAAGTTTTTTTTTTTTTTGAACAAATGTGTGTTTGTAGAGATTAAGATTCTGATTCAGATATTAAATATCATGAGTCCTAATTTTTATTTTTTCCCACATTCCTTAGCAGCATTTAACACAAAAGAAACATTTTAACTAGTCACTAAAATTCTCATATTAAATAGAAGTAATTTGTACAAATGTTTTACAAATAAAACAGATTTAAATGCAAACTTTTTCTGATTTAGTGGTATGTTCTCAAAAGAAATAGATGCTTCATCATCTTAGTCCTTAGAAACTGTTAAATCAAATTAAGGTCTGTATTTAAGGCTATTTTAGTTGGATTATTTTTTGCATATTTATTCTGTTTAAGCTGATGTTTTGCTCTGTGTAGGTAGACTACTTTTACCTGCTAACTATTGCAGAGATGAGGGTTGTGCTTTCATTAAAAATAAGTAAATATCTATTTACTTATTTATTTAGATACAGTAGACTCCATCTTATCTGGCATCTCTTTAACTGGCCTCCTCTTTATCTCGCCATCAAATTTGTGTCATAGCCCTAGCAAAAGACAACAGAGAAGAACAACACTTCTGCCTCCTCTGGGCTAAATAATGATAGACATTTGAATTTTTTAGACTTCATATTCATTAGAAAAATGTATGCTAACATAAATCCTGTTATTCTAGCTGATTTCTAACCTATAAATGCTATTCTGTATGCTTTTCCAATTAACCAGCCATTCGTTTATCCAGCTATGGTCCTGTCCCAGCGAGACTGGATAAGAAGGAGTCTACTGTATTTGTTTATTAAACTGATTAATACTGACCAATTTCAACCTCAGTCTGAGAAAAAACTTTTGGTATTTAGTATATATATATATATATATATATAGCTATATAAAGAGAGAGAGAGAGAGAGATGCATAACAATTTTATCACAGCACTTTGGGTAAAAGTGCTCTTCTATTGTTACTTAAAAAAAATACCTTTGTTTTATTTTATGTGCTTTCATACCATAAGTTGCTGGCATAGGTAGAAAGGGAATGATGTTCTCTTGCATGACATGTGACAGCAGCTTGAGTATTTAGCACACCTCATTGTACTTGAAATTACAGCAATTCAAGAATAATAATTGAATGCACTGTTGTACAGCCTCTTGTGGTCACACGATACTACACCTTAATAAGTGTGACGTAGTGGGGGATGTTATATGGCAGTACAGCATATTTTGATGTGGATCAGTTTGTTCATGACAGTGTAGCCTCTAGTCAAATAGAGACCTGCACTGTAGATAAAAAAATGATTTACCCACACCCAGCTATAATGTATAACTGTTACACAATGTGCGGTGCTTTGTGATTGTGTGTGCTTTAGTGAGCTTGGGAAAGCACGTGTGTGTTGGTGTTTGTGTGTGTGTGTTGGTGTTTGTGTGTGTGTGTGTGTGTGTGTGTGTGTGTGTGTGTGTGTGTGTGTGTGTGTGTGTGTTGCATCATTTTTAGCTTCTGCTGCATCTGTCACCATCCAACCTTCTCACTGTGAGACCCATTCATTCCTCTCTTTCTCCAGATTTCCTCAGACTCTGTGATGGAGAGAGAGAGCAGAAGAAGAGGCAGAAAGCGAGCGAGATAGAGAGTGGGAACAAGAGAGATACAGAGAGAGATATAGAGAGAGACAGGGGCTTCTAATGCTCTCTTGCAGAGGATAGATAAATCTTTTACTTGGCTCTACAGCCATCATCCTGTTATCAAGCTTGTGTGTTGCAGTGCCTGCTATTCTGAGTTGTACACTTCCATACACTTAATATTATAGACTGGAGTGTCAAGTAGTTCCTTATCTGGTCTTGCAGTCCAAGTCCAAGATGATGGTTATTGTGCTCTTGGTCAAAGAACATCTAGAAATACAAATTTCTTCAAGTTGAATACAAAACTACAGTTCCTACTTCCTGGACCAATTTCCAATGTTCTTTTTAAACTCAGAACAATATCTAATGACATTGATACTTACAAGAAGCATGTTCCAAAGTGTAGGAATAGTCTGTGTACTAAATCTATCTTGCATAACAGTGTGATTTAAGCTAGTCTTAAAATTTGTAAAATAATGCCCATGTGATTTGGAGTTAGTGTATGAGAGCATTCCATACAAGGAAGTCAATTCAAAAACATTGTGTTGCACAGTTTACTCTTTATAACCCAACATTTTCATGCTGTAGAGGCATCCACTAAATAAGGCGAGTAATGCTTGCCTACTGTCAGGGATATATTTTTAGTTTCTTTCCTTAGAACTGATTCTAGGCGATGCATCACATAATGCGTATAAACAGAATATAGTATACCAAAGAATGAGTCATATTTTTTTAAACAAGTTATAAAGAGCAGTGAATTTCCTGGAACTAAGGGAACTGAAGTACAAATCTATTAATTTAATGCCCTTATTCGCATTTAGTTTTGTGTTTAACCTAAAACACAAGTTCTGATAGATGGTAAGGCAAGATCAATTATGCGTTGAACTACTGCCAGTTCTTTGTGACTTAGGCAGATAGATTTTAACATTTGTTTGTTGTCAAGTATGACATAGCAGTTGCTGGTCTAAATGTCTAAACCTAACTTCATTGTCCATGTACTGATAGCCTTCTAATAGTCAATAATAAATGCCACAAAGCCAGATGAACCAAGTCCAAATTAAACAAAACTCTTTAAGCCTTCTAATAGTCATTTAGTTTGTCAGCATATTCTGCTTTAGTATAAAATGTATTAGTTTAATTGATGGCAGCATATTTTGATAGCCAACAGTGATTATTAAAGTGGAGACACCGTTTTGTTTTTATTTTATTTACATTTTGGTTGTTGTTAAATAACACTAGCCCCATCACTGAACTCTGTAAAACATGTATACTCAAATTTGTTCATTTAAACAGTTGGCCAAGTAGCACAATTGTCTGCTTCCTGTCTGCTAGTCAGTTCATAATATAGATGTAGTATATATATCAGTAAAATAGATTACAAAGAAGACTTCCAAGGAAAGAACCTTGCTGGACACTACTAGTTACATTTTTTTTTTTTTGCAGAATGGTACCATTGATTCTAACTGAGTTTGTGCTGTTTGTAATCCAGTTAACCCAGAAACTATAAAATGGTTCATGATATGTAAATGTACTTCTCAGTCATGTCACGGGGATCCAGTATCTGTCTGCCTGGGACGACATGATCAACAGGTCACGGTGCTTTGCCAGAGATGGCCTGCACCTGTCGCCCTTGGGATTCCAGATACTGGCTAAGGCTCTTATAGGTTCATAGGTTCATACTAGGCTATCTGCCCGAGGGCATTTACAAGCCTAGCCCATCGTTTTGTGGCTTACGCCACCCCTTTAGTATGGGGAACTATACCCATTATTTTGCTGTGCCTCTGTCGAGCAGTGACACTGAGGTAATCCCTGGGGTATATCTGCGATCTCCCATCCATTGGTCAAGATTTCTCTTGAACAAGGCCAGCGAGGTGCTCTGCCTCACATATACCGGGATTTTGTTCCACAGCATAGGGAGTTTTTGGGTGATGAATCTATCCCTCCAGCACGTCCTATTAATAGCCGTGTCGAGGTTTAAGTCTCCGCCCTTGTGGCTCTGACGGATCTAGATTTTTGAGGTGAAGCATATTCATCAAATCTGGGTTTGACATGGCCTTGTATGTTAGGCAAAGGTCACCTCTGAGCAAGCGTAAGCGACTGAATAGAGCTGGAGTTCTTTCAGTCGGGCAGCATAGGACAGATTTTGAGACCCTTTATCCTTTTGGTGAGGAACTTTTGTGGCCTCTCCAGCTGCTGCAAGTGTCGGGTCAGATACATTCCGAATGGGGCATTGTACTCAATCATTGGTCTGATGAGTGATGAGTATAGGGAGACTATGACCTCCCTTGATCTAGATGAGAATCCCTTCATGATAAGGTGGGCAATGTAGAAGGTCTTCCTAACTACTTTAGCTACATGGGTGTCGAATGACAGACTACTATCAACCTGGGTCCCCAGGTCCCTGATAACTTCTTCTGTGCTCAGTGGATTGCCACCTATTTGGTAGCTAGGGGTAACCTTGTTTTTCCCGAAAGGTATGACTATGCATTTGGTGGCATTTAACTTTAGGCCATGGCTCTGGCACCAGTTATCCGTTTCTGTGAGACCCTTCTGAAGGAAATCTGTGTCAGATGTGTTTTCTACTATGGCCTAGTTTGCAGTCATCTGCAAACTTTGTCAGCCATAACCCTCCTGTGTTTGCTTGTACTTCGAAAAGTAGATGCCTTACAAGAGTGGGCCCAGGACTGAGCCCTCTGGGACACCACTTGTGACAGGCTTTGAGTCTGACATGGCGCCAGCAACTCTGACCCTGTGGGTTCTGTCACTCAGCCAGTTTGCAACCCATCTTGTGATGTATGGATTAACATTTAAGCTGATGAGTTTTTCAATGATACCCGAGTGGGGTATTGTATCAAAGGCCTTCGCCAGATCGAGGTAGGCTGTATGGACTGCCTTTCCCTCATCAATGGCTTTGGTGACTGTTTCAAAAGTCAACCAAGTTTAAAAGGCATGATCTGCCTTTGACAAAGCCAAACTGGGTTGGATCCAAAGTCTGCAAATTCCCTATGTCTTTGTTTATGAGGTCCATTATGATCCTCTCCATGCCTTTGCAGATAAGGCTTGTCAAGCTAATGGGCCGGTAATTTCCAGGGTCGGTGGAGGCACCGCCTTTGTGAAGTGGGACCACAGTTGCAGTGCGCCACTCCCTGGAGTATCCGGAGGTGAGACTATGATTAAACAGCTGTCCTAGCTGTGGGTTTAATTCCTCGTTGAGTTCGTGGAGCACACAGCCGGGGACACCATCAGGTCCCATGGATGCTGTGTTTTTGCTTTGGAGAGAGCAGTTCTCACTTGGGCGTTAGAGATGTTTGGGGGCTGCAATCGCTTGGTATAGATATCTCTCCTTTTGGGGAGTTTGCACTGAACCTGTCAGCCAGTATGTTGGCAATGTCTGTAGGATCAGTAATCTTCACATCATTTTGAACTAGTTCTGAGCATATCTGGGAGTTTCCTCCCAGGTTTCTAACATAGCTAAAGAAGGCCTTATGATTGTCTTTTGAGTCTTTAGCTATTTTTCTCTCAAAATTTGCTTTGGATGATTTTATGAGAGCTCTTAGTTTTTACTTATAGTGATCAAGGGTGTCTTACCTTTTAAGGATTTTGCTCTATCTTGTAGTAGCTTCCTCCTTTTGTTGTAGAGTTTGTTTATGGCTGGGGTCCACCAGACTGGACGCTTGCCTTTGGTACAAAGAGTCTTTGTTTT
Organism: Protopterus annectens; assembly: GCF_019279795.1. Lineage (NCBI taxonomy): Eukaryota > Metazoa > Chordata > Ceratodontiformes > Protopteridae > Protopterus > Protopterus annectens. Next base: position 498,902,536 of record NC_056725.1, on the reverse strand, counting down.
GCTTGGGATTGTCTTATCCATGCAGTCCTGCAGGTGCTGGTAGAAGGCATTTGTAAGTGATTCAGCGGCTTGAGTACTGTTTTCCGCTCGGGGCCTTAAAGGAGACCACACTAGTCTTTAGAAGTGTGAAGTCGGCTTTCGAGAAGTTCTTTACTGTGGCCTTTTTTATTTCAGGTGGGGGTGGGATGAGGACCTCTAGCGAGATTAGTTTGTGATCTGATCTCACCAGTGAGGGGTATACTTCCGGTGTTGAACATTGTGCTCCCATGTTCGTGATGATGACATCAAGTATCTTTTCTCCTCTTGTGGGGATGGTGACTAGTTGTTCCATGGCATTTGAGTTTATGAATTCCAGGAACTTTTGGGCTAGGGTGTTTGCCGCCCCTATAGTGCCTTTTTTAGGCAAGGTTCAAATGACAAACCCACCACCATAACCGATACAGGCAAGAAAAAACTGAGGGTAATGCTACTCAATGTTAGAAGTCTAAACCTTAAAATGTACTCACTCGAGACACTCCTTAAAATGGAGAACATCGATATATGTGCAGTGACTGAAACCTGGTTCAAGGCTCCAGAGAGCACGCATTACCAGGATATAACTCATACTGTACCTTTCGGCCATCTAACCAGGACCAGAACACCAAGGGTGGAGGAATGTCCATATTCATTAAGGATATCCATACCTCCAGGCTAGTTGCCCAACATAATGCATCTGAAATTATCCAAGTGCAACTATCTATGGGCAAAACTGCAATGCTTATTGTAGCTTGCTACAGATCCCCTACCATGCCCCAGGATTCCCACTCCTCTTTTCTTGATATACTGGAAAATATTAGGGTTCAAACAAACACCCTAATAATGGGTGATTTCAAGTACCCCACTATTAACTGGGAAATCTCCTCATGTACCAACTCCTTCCCTCAACGCTTTCTGGAATTCATAAACTCCAATTCCCTGGATCAACCTATCCACACACCCACCAGGGGCAATAATATCCTAGACCTAGCCATTACCAACATGAGTGACAGGTGTTCCACACCTGAAGTCAGCTACTCATTGGTCAGATCCGACCATAAGCTAATCACCATAGATATCCACATCCTGCCCCCACCACCCCCATTAAGGAAACCGCTGTAAAAAATTTCTCCAAAGCCAACTTCATGCTTCTTAAGACAGAAGTGGCAAAATTCATGACAACCATGCAGATGGACAATGCAGTTATGACTGCTGTATCTTATACAAATGCACTCTATATGCACTTACGGATCGCTATCACAACACCGACATGCCACAAAGCTGACACCCAAAACACTGACACCAAAAGACCGAAAATGCACAAAACCGACAACTCACAAAACCGAACACCATAACACCGACACCCAAAAAACCGACACACAAAACGTAAACTACACATTACACACAACTATACATGCACTAACCGTAACCCAAACCCTAACCCTAAGGTCCGACACTACCGCACACATACCCTACCTGCACCCTAACCCTAACTCACTTAACCCGCCACTAAACCTACAGTCCATCACTATCGTACACTTACCCTACCTGCACCCTAACCCTAACTCACTTAACCCGCCACTAAACCTAAAATCCGTCACTATCGCACACTTACCCTACCCGCACCCTAACCCTAACTCACTTAACCCGCCCTTAAACCTAAACTCCGTCACTATCGCACACTTACCTTACCCGCACCCTAAGTCCGACACTACCGCACACTCACCTTTCCCGCACCCTAACCCTAAATCCCTCACTATCTCACACTTACCTGTCCACTCCCTAACGCTAAATCCCTCACTATCGCACACTTACCGAGTCGCGCTCACACGTTTCCCATGTTGGTGTTTCAGCTGTCAGGATTGCACCTTGTCGATCATCTGTCTCGTCGGTCTTCTGAAGTCGGTCTTCTGAGCATCGGTGTTTTGGAGTGTCGATCAAGTCAAGGGGAACCGCACTTACACGAGTGCATGGATCGTGTTATCCCTAGAAGAACCAAGATGCTATCCTCCAAAAAAATGAAGCCAATCTGGTGGCCCCCTGCTATAAACAAACTCTACAATAGAAGGAAGAAACTCTTGCAAAAGAGAATAAAACCTCATGAGTGGAGGAGCTCCCTAGTCAGCCTCAGTAAGAAGTTGAGATCGCTCATAAAATCCTCCAAAGCCAGTTATGAAAACAAGATTGCCACTGACTCTAAGGACAACCACAAAGCATTTTATAGCTATGCCAAAAATCTCAGCGGCAACACTCAGATATGCTCTGAGTCACAGCACAATGGCACGAAAATTACAGAACCAATTGATATCGCCAACATCCTGGCTGATAGGTTCAGTGCCAACTTTACCCCCCCACCCCCTAAAGGGCCCATATCCATACCAGAAGAATGTAGTGCCCTGCAATCACAACTGAGAAGGTAAAAACTCTGCTCTCGAAAGCCAAGAACACAGCATCCATGGGACCGGACAACATCCCAGGCTGCATTCTACACGAATTTCAGAACAAACTGTCCCCCCACCTAAGTACCGTGTTCAATCACAGCCTGACATCAGGCTTTGTACCCACAGAATTGCACACAGCAGCAATTATTCCACTCCACAAAGGGAGAGCCACCACGGACCCCGGGAACTATCGATCTATTAGCCTGAAGAGCCTGGTTTATGAGGCCATGGAACTCATAAACAAAGACATTGGTAACCTCCAAACTCTGGACCCCACCCAGTTCAGGTTTGTGAAGGGCAGAACATGTCTCCTGAACCTGATCGACGTCTTTGAAACAGTCACCAAAGCTGTAGACGAGGGTAAGACAGTTCACACAGCCTATCTTGACCTTGCCAAGGCTTTCGACACCATCTCCCATTCTGGAATCATAGATAAACTCACTAAACTGGGTATAAATCCATACGTCACAAGATGGGTTGCCAACTGGCTCACTGACAAAACCCACACTGTAAAAGTTGCAGACTCCAAATCTGACTCCAAACCTGTGACAAGTGGAGTACCACAGGGCTCAGTCTTGGGTTCTCTCCTGTTCGGGATCTACTTCTCTGAAGTACAGGCTAACACAGAGGGCCTCTGGCTGATGAAGTTCACAGATGACTGCAAATTAGGTGCCATAGTCGAGTCCTCAAATGACGTGGGCATCCTACAGAAGGGCCTCACTGAGACCGATGCCTGGTGTCAGAGCCACGGTCTCAAGCTCAATGTCAAAAAGTGCATTGTCATCCCCTTTGGTAAAAACTCAGTACCCATGAACTACCACATAAGCGGCAGTCCACTTAAGGCTGAAGGTATGATAAGAGACCTTGGAACACAGGTGGACAGTAGTCTCTCCTTTGATAATCACATCACCACAGTGGTCAGGAAATCCTTCTACATGGTACACCTCATCACAAAAGGGTTCTCATCCAGCAAAGCAAAAAAGAGGTCATTGTTCCTCTCTACTTGGCTCTCATTAGACCCATTATTTAGTACAACACCCCTTTTGGAATGTACCTCACAAGACATCTGCAACAGATGGAAAGGTTACAAAAATACCTCACAAAGAGGATTATAGGACACAAACAGATGCCCTACGCTGACCATCTCAAAAAACTCCAGCTTTACTTTGTAACATATCGCCTACTCCGAGATGATCTCTGCCTAACATACAAAGCTATGTTAAACCCAGAGCTGTTGGACATGCTACACCTAAAGAAATCCCAATCCCTCTGAGCTACATGCTCCAGGGACCTAAACCTTGTCACCACAGTTAACAGAACATGCTGGAGGGAAAGATTCCTGTCCCAGAGACTTCCAATACTCTGGAACAAGCTACCTATGTATGTCAAGCAGAGTTCCTCATTAGCACTCTTCATGAAAAATCTTGATGAGTGGATGGAAAATAGGAAATTCACCCGGAGGTTCACTTTTGTGGCTTTGCTCGACAGGGGCACAGGAAAATAACCTTCTTGGGTGGCAAAAGCCAAAGAACCTTATTGGCTAGGCTTACATAGGCCCTTGGGCCAATAGCCTAGTACCTACCTATGAACCTATGAACTTCTTTGCTCAAGAAATTTGGATAAACACAAAAATAATGGGGGGACAAAGTCCCAAAAAGGGACAGATTTTAAATATTGTTCTTATAAATAAAAAGCTGCTAGAAGTATAAGTTGTGTGTTAGCATCAGTGGCGTAGCTAGAGGGTGGTGAGAGGGGTGGTCTGCCCCAGGTGGCACTTTTGGGACTGTCACATTTACATTTACGGGCATTCTTCTTTAAGAACAGTCCCATCACACATACCTGTTGCATTACATCTGTGAGTGTGTTGTCACACAGACGTCCTGTTCTTCCGGTCTGCCTGCATGCGCAATAGCATTTTGCTGCCAAGTGTTCAATTCACAGAATTTTGCTGCTTCACCTGTGCATGTGTGTGCATGTGCGTGTATGTGTGTGTGTGTGTGTGTGTGTGTGTGTGTGTGTGTGTGTGTGTGTGTGTGTGTGTGTGTGTGTGTGTGTGTAAAATGCTCCGGTACCATAGAAACAAAGAAACAAGAGCATGACTTCTTTATCCCTACCACCACTTGTGATTCAGGGAGTTGAGTCCATAACTCTCAACTGTCCATATTTTCACAGAATGTCTGTAATGTTTGGCTCATACTTTTGATCTGTTCCTCTTAAAATTTGTGAAAACTGAATTCACTAAATAATGATAGCCATTTAAGTTTCAGTCTTGCTATCTTTCAGGAAACACAAAATAGTTTATTCAAACAACTTTCTAAGATTATACAAGCAATGTTTAAAATGTGTCCTTGGTTTTGGGCCTTTGTCCCCCCAATACATTTTGGCTTTTTCCAGATTTTTTGTGCTGCAAAGTTGAGAGATAGAGTTGAGTGTTAAGTGAATGTTACAAGGAGCTGAGAACTTCAGGGGAAGAGAAGTTTAGTGCTGCTTATGCTAGGTCTGTTTGCATTGTTAGTACCGCAACAGGTAGAGTATTTGCTTTTGATGCAGAAGGCTATGGGTTCTACTCTCACAGTATGTAGCCGGATTGCTGATACTGTATTGTGTTGTACTTTAATGGGGGTGGATGCTGCAGTCCTGAGAATGTCCTCCTTTGGAGGAGATACCTAGTAACTATGGACCTGTTATCAGTTTGCCATCCATTCCCTATTGCAATATTACTAGCGTATCATTTTTTTAATGTAATATAGGCATTTTATTATTCAAGGGCGACAGGCACTTTATTTGTAGATGAAGCAATGAAATATGAAATTGTTTGCTAGTAGCAACCTCTTTATTACTTAGAAATCTCTTTAATGTGGAATTATTTAGATGACTTTTAATTCTGCATAAATTATGCATATTTACTGATATTAGTGGATTGTAATGACAGAAGTTTAAGTATACTTTTATGATGGATATGTTCTGAATTGGGCAGTGCTGCCATTATTGGTTCATACATTTTGTTTCATTGCTTACTGGAAAAAATGTTCAAAACAATAAATTTAAAACGCATTCTAACAAGTGTGTTGTATTATGCAAGGAATATAATTTAATACAATCAGGAATGTGAATCAAAGAACACATGTATGTTTGCATGGTCCTAAATATGTGTGCAAGGAGCCTGTGATTTGAAAACAGCCCAGAGGTAAACTTTATCCACCACTGGCCAGATGCATTTCCTTTAAATGTGGATTTCAAAGCTGTTTTAATGAATGTGAATTTCAAGGGCAGAGATGTTTTAATGCTAAGTCTATTTTTATTGTGAGACTGTATTGCTTTGTTTAGCAGATGTCCATCAGTGCTTGTGCTATACAGTTTAAAATAAAAGTTTCAAATTAAATCCAAATAATCATTGTAGAAGTAAAGCATAAAGCAGTATGCACATTAGTGTTTATGGTAAATGGGGAGAAATAGCCAAGTAATGGGACACTGGAATGGCAGTGGGGGGCTGCGTATGGGGGGCCCCATTTGATCATGATTTTGTGAGGGGGGCAGCAAACTGAAAAAACATCCCTGGGCAGCACAAACTCTAGCTCCGCCACTGGTTAGCATGCATTTTCTGAGGTGTATAGAGTTTGGAACTCAAAATCTGTCATTGTTTATTGACTTTAATCCCTGTGATTTGTCAGAATACCACAGATTTTATGAAGGACAGACCAAAAATATGAGGCAAAATCTAGGCATTCTGTGAACATCTAGACAACTGAGAGGTATGATGTGGAGTTACGTTATTTATGATGCCAGAGTGAGGAATGCTAGCAAATGCTTTGTTCAGTTAAGCAGAATAGACAGAAATTATCCATCAAGGGCTTTGATGACTTTTTTGAAGAAGTTAAGAAGATTAAGATGATATGATCTACCTCTGAGAGAGCTAAAATTTGAAGACTGTAATGTTTTATAAGTAATGTTTGTAGATCTTACATATCCTTGTTGATTAGTTTGATAATAATTCACATCATGCCTTCCATTTAGCTTCCTTTTAGTGGCAATCTCTAAGTAGCCAATACGGTCCTTGTAATTTACCAATAAAGAAAACATTTGTTTTGCAATGAGTGACTTAGGCCTTTACTAAATCAAGGTTAAGGCCATCTGGCTTGACGTTGATAAGTATGCAATCTCAAGTAAATATGGATACGTCCTTCCTACTACTAGTAGTCCTCAATGAGTGACAAAGTAATGAACCCTGGAACAGTAGAGATTTCTGCCAGAATCAGGTTCTAGCTATGCAGATGTGCATGTTCACCAGGTAAATATAAGTGCCCAAGTAAGCCATTTTACCTCTGAGGCTTCTTGTGTTGAGCAGTACCATTCTGCAACTAATAGACTAGAATTTTTCAGGCTGGAATGTCTTGGAATTTCTCTTTACTTAAAAAAAGGCACTGTGTGAGTAGAAAGTTTTTTGTCAGTATGCAAATGTCCTTGAAGAACAGGTACAGTCCATCCCTGGTGAGGCCAGAAGGTCTGTCTACCATATTCTCCAAGGCTTTTACCAACTGGAAACCGCTGGAATGACAGCATCTACACAGACAATTGTTAAGGTTGATTTGTATTTAGGCATCATTCCAGGCAGCGGCAGAATACTGTTCTGCTCAAGAGATTTGAACATGCAAAGAAAGCTTACCACATTGATGGTAAGCATGAAAAAGTATAGCTATATTGTTCATACTGTAAAAAGGTTCAGAAGCTTCTTTGTCCTTTGCAGTTTTGTTAGTATTTCATATAATAAGGGCTAGGGTATTTAAGTTTCTGCTTGGAAAGTGAGCAAACTGTTGGAAGTTATTTAAAAGAAGCAAACTAATAAACATTGATAAAAAATGATTGTTAGTGAACAATGTTTCCCAGCTTATGACTAGGTGATTAAGCTTCCTTGTAAATCAGTAAGTGCATTACTCCCAAATAGTCCTGACAGATGGTTAAGGAAACCATTGTGTTTACCAGTGCTCTTACTTGGACTTTTGCAAGAAGCAGTAATCCTTACTGGTTTGACTGGCTTATTCAAGAAGCAATAATTCTCAATGTTTGAATTATACTGATTTTATGTATTTCAGTTAAAAAGAGTTTTATTTTTCACATTATTCAAATAAGCCCTAGTGGTTATAAAGGTATGGACAAAGGCAACAACATCCCATCCTCAGCCCTGCAGTGCAGAGGTATGAGACTCTGACTACAGTCCAGATGACCCATATTTGATTAGAGGCAGATGTTTTTGAGGGTCTAGGTGAGGGAAGATGAAGCTGAGCTGCTGATGCCATTTCACGCATCTTTGGGGGAGGTGGTAGTTTGCGGGACCCACCACATTGGCAATACCTAAAAGTGGGCATGTGTATCTATCTCCTGCCTGTAATGGTCAGGCTAGCTCAAGCTGTTAATGCAGATGTTTGCTTTGCTTAGCCAGGGAAAGGGGTAGCTGTGTAGCTGTGTATGGGAGCGTGAATACCTCCTCCCTGTACCAAACATAGGAAGGGCAATATCCAACAGACAAAATTCTCCCTCATCAGTCTCAACAAATAACTCAGGGGGGTAATCATGTCCATCAAAAGCCAACTTAGAGGCAATGATACCTTCCCAGGCTAAGGATAACCATAATGCATTTTTCAGTTATGTGTGCAGCCTTAAGGGGAACACCCAATGCATGGAACTCCCTATACCAAACCGAAGAATATAGCAAATTTGCTGATCAATAAAATTAGCTCCAGTTTCAACTCTCTATCACCTCCAATTATCCCCCATGGAAATACCTTCTACCATTTCTCACCCAACCATCAATAAAGAACAGGTCCTCACTGCACTCTCCAAAGGTAAAAATAGTGCATTGGTGGGTCCTGATAATATCCTAGGATGCTTTGTAACTAGCTTGAAACACAAACTGTCAGGCCCATTAGAATGTCTATTCAAACACAACATCCAGACAAGCTTCATCCCTAGAGAATTGAGGACTGCAAAGGATATTCCTCTGCACAAAGGGAGACCATCAACAGAACCAGGGAACTAGAGACCCATATGTTTGACTAGATTGATATGCAAGTCCGTGGAAAGAATTATCATGGACCAGATAAACAAAGGCATATGAAATTTTCAAACATTGAACCCATCCCAGTTCACTTTCATTAAGAGCAGGTCATGCCTACTAAACTTGGTGGACTTATTCAAGAAGGTCACTAGAGCCATGCAAAAGGGCAAAATAGTGCATACTGCCTACCTTGACCTGGCAAAGGCATTTGACACAATACCTTACTCAGGTACTATAGACAAACTCATAAATTTAGGCCTAAATCCCTGTGTCACCCAATGGATTGCCAAATGGGTCACAGATAGAACTCGTGAAGGTATGATGGGGGAATCCACCTCTACCAAGAGACCTGTTACTAGTGATGTCCCACAAGACTCAGTACTGGGACCTCTCCTGTTTGAACTCTACTTCTCTGAAGTCAAGGCAAATGTAGAGGGTCTTTGGCTGATCAAATTAGCTGATGATTGCAAGCTGGATGCAATCACTGAATTTCCCAAAGATGTAGATATCTTCCAGGAAGGTCTGACACAGACACCTGGTGCCAGAGCCATGGCCTAACACTCAATGCAAAAAAATGAATAATTATACCCTTTGGGAAGACAGCCACCCCTGCAAATTACAACATTGATAACAGTCCCCTAAGAACAGATTCAGTAATAAGGGACTTAGATGCTCAGGCTGACAGTAACCTGAACTTTGAAAACCATGTGTCCATGTTGGTGCAACATTGATAACACTCCCCTAAGAATATATTCAGTAATAAGGGACTTAGATACTCAGGCTGACAGTAACCTGAACTTTGAAAACCACATATCCATGTTGGTGATAAAATCCTTCTATGTGGTACAACTTATAAGTAAGGGCATGCCATGCAGATCTAATGAGATCATAGTTCTACTAAAGTCACCCTTCATTAAGCAAATTATTGAGTGCAATGCACCCTTCAGCAAGTACCTGACCAGGCATTTGCAACAGCTGGAGTAGCCATAGGGGTCCTCACTAAAAGAATACAGGGTGTAAATAACATGTCCTGTGAGGATCATCTCAAAGCTGTACCCTGTACTCAGTCTCCTAGACACAACTGAGGGGTGATCTATGCCTAACCTATAAGGCATTCTCCGATCCAGTCATGATGTATTTGCTACACATTTGCAAAACAAATAGCATTAGAATTACCTAATCTAAGGTTCTAAATCTCATCTGTGGCATAAACAGAACAAGCTGGAGAGACAGCTATGTATTTCAGGGATTATCTCTCCTATGAAACATACTCTTCATTCTTGTGAAGCAGAGCTCTTCCCCAAACCTATTCAAATGCAGTTTGGATCAATGGATGGTAAATCACAAATTCACCCTTAGCTTGATGACTGCAGCCCTTATAGTTAGGGACAGCTTGTAGATGCCCTAGGGCACACTCATGTACCAAAAATGTTCTAGTCTGAGGGTATTGCTAATTGGGAAAATTGGAGGATGAATGGTTAGGCTTAAAAAGGCTCTAGGACCATTAGCCTAGTAGCCTTCTATGATCCTGTGAAGCAACAGCTGGTGAGTTAGCCAGCCGATGTTGGAGGAATGAGTAGGTTAGTTCTTGGGCTCTGATACTGGGCCACTCCCTACCATTCAACTCTATCCAGAGTCGGTGTGGGAAATGGGCTAATTTTCCTTCCTGGGCAGAAATGAATGAGCCTTAAGTGTCTCATCTAGCTTGGGAATGCCTGGCTTTTTCCCCTGATGAAATGAAGACATCAGTTGGGTGCAAGTGGAGGAGACATCAAGCTGGTGCTGGATAGGTGAAGTGGGTGAAGTAATGAACAACACTCAGTCCAAAAGTTGAGGTCCTAATACCTGAATATTTAGCAATCCCTGATATATTCACATCAGCTGTCCCTGATTCTGTGATAATCTGAATTATCACAAAGTATAGTTCTTGACGTTTACTGTAAGCATAGTTGAATTTGTAGTAAACTTAATTCAATTTAATACTGCCAAGGCTTGCTTTAACTAGCATATCTAATTTTGTAGCACTACTACCAGTATATGCTCCATTAGAGTCACAGTAATACTATCAGGGTTAACGTAGTATGAGTGCTGTTTTTGTACTGATTTTGTATTTGACTGAATTGAGTATGATAATGTCAAAGGATGGTGTAAAGATGCATAACTGAACATTACAAAAAGAATATGAACGACTCAGGGTAAAAACAAGGTGCATAAAACAGATGTGTAAAATAACATAAAATGCATCAAGTTAACACACAAACATACGTTTATTCAAACCAAAAATAGAAAAAATAAAAATGGTTAACACTTTCACAACTACACTGGTTGCTTCATCAGAAATGGTAGTTTAACATAATAAAGCTTATATAGAAAATGCAATGAAGTCAGCTGACAGTCCAATAGTCACATGTTCCAATGCTAATAAATGTGTAACAATAAATATATGTAAATGTAAATATGCATAAAAACATAAAGAAATATGAATTAATATACTAATAAATAGTTAAAACATTACTATAAGTATAAACGACTTAGTTAAAAAAATTAAAAAATATAATAATATAATAATTCTAGTGCTTCAATGGTCTGGCTTTTAAAAAAGGTTTTAAGGAACTATTTCCATTCAAGCCAGGATATTTCTCAGCATTCACCTTAAGAATCCATTTTTGTTCTATGCTTTCAGTAGTATTTTCTAAGTCACCTCCCCGTATATTTGAGAGGACATGTTGAATAACAAAAAACTTAAAAGCATGAGAAAAATCAGTTTTTCTAACATGATTTGCCAGTGCACTTGTTTCTTTACAATTATTTATATCTCTAACATGCTCAAGGATCCTGTCTTTCAGGACCCTATTAGTTTTTCCTATATAATATGCAAAACATTTTTGACAGAAACAAAAATACACAACATTAGCAGTCCTACAATCAGCATAGCTATAACTGGTTATAGTAAATTTACGTAGAGGATGAATAAATGTCTTGTTACTATGAATATATTTACATGCAGTCCAACGTCTGCATGGAAAAGTATCAACACGTGTAGAAAAATCAAATGTATTAGGTTCTCTTCTATAACATAAATGTTGTTTTAAAGACTTGTTATTCCTGAAAGAAGATAATGGAGTTTCACTGATTATATTAGTCAACTCTGGTACATCTTGAAGTAAATGCCAATTTCTCTTTGTAATCTTTATATATTCATTAGCATTGCTAGAGTATTGAAAAACTGCTCGAAAATGATTAGTGTCTGAAATGTCAGTATTCCTATCTTCACTATCTGTTATAGTTCTAAAATAAGGTCTGCATCTGCTATTTCTTAATTTCCATGCTTCAGTGATAGTCTTGTCTATCTCTCCTGTCACATAGCCCCTGTCTAAAAACTCTAACTTCAAATTTGTAAGGGGTTCTTTAGCATCATCGTCCTTATTATGTAGGAGCAGAACTCTAAATACCTATCCTCTCAGTGTATTTCTAGGAATATGCCTAGGATGCATACTTGTTTTGTGTAATAATGCATTCTTCCTAGTAGATTTTTGGTAAATGCTGCTAATAATTTCATTACACTTGGATTTTCTGACTTTAACATCAAGAAAGTAAATTTCTAAATCTGAGCTATTAAAAGTAAATCTTAAAAACTCAGTAGTGCTATGTAAATAATCTATGAAATTCTTGAGTTCATTGTCGTTTCTGTTCCATAACCTAAAAACATTATCAACAAAACGGACGCACCACAACACTTGTGCAAAAAAGGGGTTACTATCAGTAAATATAGAAAGTTGTTCCCAGGACACCAGTGCCAAGTTGGCGTAGCTATTTGCACATGCAGTGCCCATGGCTACACCAACCTTTTGCAAATAAAATTCATTCTCAAATACACATACATTGTTTTCTAAAATAATCCCAAAAAGACTACATATTAATTGAATTTTCTTATTGTCACAACATCTATTCACTGTTAAAAATTCTCTAACTTTGTCTATTCCCTATAAATTAGATATACAAGTAAACAACGATTCTAGGTCCATGGTAACAAAAATGAAGTTATTTCCCTGTTCCAGAGCCATTATTCAATTATGTAGACGTTCTAAAAACATCTTAGTATCTCGAAGAATAATGTAGCATTCATCTAAAAAAACATGTAACGTTCCTTCTACAAAAATGGGCAATGGCTCAGTGCACCAGCCAGTTCCGGTTATGATAGGTCTCATGGGTGGAATAACAGCATTTTTATGCATTTTCGGTAGACCATGTATTTTTGATATAACAGGGTTCTCAGTAGTAAAATATTTAAATAATGATTCATCAATCAAATACAGGTTTTGCAATTTGTCTAATGATGAATATAGAGCTTTGCAGCAACTAAAGGCTATGTGTTCTGTAGAGGTTAAACAAGTTGACAAGGGTGGGGGCATTGTATTACTGGACAGAGACATTTACATTTCTGAAATCAGAAATTTGTTATTGAATACACAAGTATATCAATGTATTTACAGAACGATGGTCAGTGGGATTATAGATAGGGTGTCTTTTTTAATTTTTGATCTTTTAATTACTAATTTGATTGATGAATCATTATTTAAATATTTTACTACTGAGAACCCTGTTATACCAAAAATACATGGTCTACCGAAAATGCATAAAAATGCTGTTATTCCACCCATGAGACCTATCGTATCCGGAACTGGCTGGTGCACTGAGCCATTGTCCATTTTTGTAGAAGGAACGTTACATGTTTTTTTAGATGAATGCTACACTATTCTTCAAGATACTAAGATGTTTTTAGAATGTCTACATAATAGAATAATGACTCTGGGACAGGGAGATAACTTCATTTTTGTTACCTTGGACATAGAATCGTTGTTTACGTGCATACCTAATTTATGGGGAATAGACAAAGTTAGAGAATTTGTAACAGTGAATAGATGTTGTGACAATAAGAAAATTCAATTAATATGTAGTCTTTTAGAGATTATTTTAGAAAACAATGTATGTGTATTTGAAAATGATTTGCAAAAGGTTGGTGTAGCCATGGGCACTGCATGTGCTGCTGGGAACAACTTTCTATATTTACTGATAGTAACCCCTTTTTTGCACAAGTGTTGTGGTACGTCCGTTTTGTTGATGATGTTTTTATGTTATGGAACGGAAACGACAATGAACTCAAGAATTTCATAGATTATTTACATAGCACTACTGAATTTGTAAGATTTACTTTTAATAGCTCAGATTTAGAAATTGACTTTCTTGATGTTAAAGTCAGAAAATCTGATTGTAATGAAATTATTAGCAGCATTTACCAAAAACCTACTAGGAAGAATGCATTATTACACAAAACAAGTATGCATCATAGGCATATTCCTAGAAATACACTGAAAGGACAGGTATTTAGAGTTCTGCTCCTACATAATAAGGACGATGATGCTAAAGCAGTCCTTACAAATTTGAAATTAAAGTTTTTAGACAGGGGCTATGTGACAGGAGAGTTAGACAAGACTATCACTGAAGCATGGAAATTAAGAAATAGCAGATGCAGACCTTATTTTACAACTATGACAGATAGAGAAGGCAGAAATACTCTAGCAATGCTAATGAATATATGAAGATTATAAAGAGAAATTGGCATTTACTTCAAGAAGTACCAGAACTGACTAATATAATCAGTGAAACTCCGTTATTTTCTTTTAGGAATAACAAGTCTTTAAAACAACATTTATGTTATAAAACAGAACCTAATAGATTTGATTTTTCTACACGTGTTGGTACTTTTCCATGCAGACGTTGTACTGCATGTAAGTATATTCATAGTAACAAGACATTTATTCATCCTTTACGTAAATTTACTATAACCAGTTATAGCTATGCTGATTGTAGGACTGCTAATGTGTATTTTTGTTTCTGTCAAAAATGTTTTGCATATTATGTAGGAAAAACTAATAGGGTCCTGAAAGACAGGATCCTTGAGCATGTTAGTGATATAAATAATTGTAAAGAAACAAGTGCACTGGCAAATCATGTAAGAAAAAATTGATTTGTCTCATACTTTTAAGTTTTTTGTTATTCAACATGTCCTCTCAAATATACGGGGAGGTGACTTAGAAAATACTACTGAAAGCATAGAACAAAAATTGATTCTTAAGTTGAATGCTGAGAAATATCCTGGCTTGAATGGAAATAGTTCCTTAAAACCTTTTTTAAAAGCCAGACCATTGAAGCACTAGAATTATTATATTATTATATTTTTAAGTATTTTAACTGTCTTTTATACTTACAGTAATGTTTTAACTATTATTAGTATATTAATGCATATTTCTTTATGTTTTTATGCATATTTACATTTACATGTATTTATTGTTACACATTTATTAGCATTGGAACATGCGACTATTGGACTGTCAGCTGACTTCATTGCATTTTCTATATAAGCTTTATTATGTTAAACTACTGTGTCTGATGAAGCAACCAGTGTAGTTGTGAAAGTGCTAACCATTTTTATTTTTTCTATTTTTGGTTTGAATAAATGTATGTTTGTGTGTTAACTTGGTGCATTTTATTTTATTTTACATAACTGAACATTGATTAGTTTTCATGTCTAAATTTGGAGTGCACAGGAAAAGAAGTGCACTGATGTTAATACTGACAAGGCATGATTTAATCTGCACAAGCAGTTTTGTACTGCTCTGCAATCCATTTACTGCAGCTGCAGAATGCCAGACGTTGCTTGTTTAAATTAACTAGCTTGAAAAACCAAGCTCAGCAATGCAACCATATGAAATTTTAAGTACAATGTCTTTTGTTATATGTCCATTTTCAATTTGCAGTCACTTTACTTATGCTATGAGATGTTGAGTTTTGGAGAATGAACAGCACTGGATTTATGTATTTGTTTAATACCAATATGACATGCTTTTACATCGCATGGCTAATGTGGAAGAGTTGCATTCTGTTCAATCAGAGCTAAAGCTAGATTATACTGGGCAATCTCCAAATCCCTAAATTGGCACCCCTCACACGAGTTGAAGACCAAAAAAAACTCTTTCAGAGATGCAGATTGCAGTTGCTTAAAGACTACTGGTACTCTTGCTCATCAAAAGAGATCACATGACTACCTTGCAGTGAGTGATAGACATGCTCTTGTAAAGTGCCAGTCTTGGTTGCTAATATTTATAACTGCGGCAGGCATTTCCCTTTGTCCCATCTCAGCTTTGGCTTTTTGTTTAGTAATGGCACAGCACACTGTACAATTAACAAGCACTGCAGTCACATTACTTTTGTATCTCTTACATGACTAATGTATTACTTTATTGTCCATTTAATGTTTCCACATGATGTTGTGGGCTTGAACAGATTTCAGTGAAATGGTGGTGTGGCAAACTATGATCATAAGGTTAATTTCAGAGTGCATTCAAATCAGATTCCTACTGCCATGGGATGCTCATTATTGCCTTTATGAAGAACATTGAGTTACACAACTAACACATAGTAGTGTATGAGTTACACAACTAACACGTAGTATTGTATGAGTTGTATTGTATGAGTTGCACAACTAACATGTAATATTGTATGAGTTACACAACTAACACATAGTATTGTATGAGTTACACAACTAACATGTAGTATTGTACCCAGTTAAAATTGCCCACAGCCAGTAATCATGATCATACAACATGCTTTAGGTTGCATGACAGTCTATTTAATAATGCCAAGAGATGTTCTACATTGGTCAGTTGAGTAGTACTTCATTTATTTTAACACTGCCATTACATGTTTTAGACAGCATATATAATTTTGTATATCTTCAAAGTTCATTAAATATTACTATGAGAAGCTGTGATTTGTGCACAGGACAACATATGCTACAATGTTAACAGTGAAGTGCCATGCTTTAGGATGCAAATCTGATTTTCTACCACGTCTCCTGTACTTTAGTATTGCCATGGAATTTGCTAACTTTTAAGCTGAGAGAATAAAAATTGCAGTATGCTACACTTCAGCAATAATGCTATGCAATAGCCTGCTCTGCGTGGCCAAAGGAGGAAAAAACAGCTGCAGTACATTAGCTTGATGTTTAAACTGACAGCTGCTGCTTCAGCTTGCCCATCCAAAACAAAGGTCCATCAGTCAGCATAACAGGCTTGCTAATATGTACACTAATTGAACTCTTAAATGCCCATATAAACAGTCAAACAATTACGTACTTTTCCTGGATAAAGCACTACTTTGTCAACCATCATGACAAGTTTATTGCTGAGTGTACTAATAAAAAGCAGTAAATCTTTCATAGCAATTGCCATGACAGTGTAGAATCAACAAATCATCGTACTGTCCGACACTTCAACTACTTTGTAACTGTCAGTGCTGTGTCATAGAGGGGCAAAGCCCTGCTTATTGCCAAGGTGACTGGGTTCAGTTAGAGACACTTGCATGGGAGGATGAGAGTGCCATTCCAGGGTTTAAGGCATGCACTTGGATGCACCTCATGGTACATCTCCAGTGGAAGCTGGACAAATGCAGAGTGACAATATCTTAGAGTGGCAGGAGCAGTGGCTGAGTGACCAAGTAGGTGGAATAATACATCAACATGCCCCATTCCACATCTGTACAGGTGTACGTAAGGAGCAACAAGGTAGGGCTTAAAAGAAAAGTGTGATTCTGCATTAAGATACTTGATCTCCTCAATACCCCTGTATGTGGGTCACAATTAATGCAGGGGAAGCTAAGGCATGTCCAGTGAACAAGGAGAGGACCTGGGAGTCAACAAAAAAAAACAAAAAACAAAAAAAGGTTTGTCCTTATAGATCAGAATTTATATACTATGCCATTACAACTATTCTCATATTGAAACAGTATGTTATATTTGTGCATGCATGCAAGCAAACATTGTTAGCAAATAACTTGCCCATGTAGCTAGCATTAAACACATGAGATACCTCTAGCAGGGGCCCTTGATCATCCTTGTTCATTGGCCCTGCAAAATCTATATTTGTGTGAGGGGGGAAAGGAAAAAAAAGATCCTTCATTCCCTGATTATCTGATTTATCCTAAACAGGGATACTCTACAATCATATTTGGTATGGAGCCAACAATCATTGAATGAATCTGAGACAAGAATGAGGGAAAAGATCCTTCATTCCCTGATTATCAGCTTTATCCTAAACAGTGCTGCACTATAACCCTGTTTAGAATAAATCTGGTAACCAGTGAATAACAGGAGGTAAGCATTCAAGATCAGGAGCCCAGAATGACTGATCTCAGTGCTTATCTGGGGTTTTCAAGAGTGCAAATGTTCCTGATCTTCAAGGACAGTTTTCTCTTTGAGGGAGTTTTATAAATACTGACAGGACGCCAGACGCCATAAGTCTTATTTCTTTGCTCAAGAATTCTGGACAAAGCTCAGAATAGTAGTGGAACAAAGGCACAAAAATCAGCAACACTTTTAAAGTATCACTCTAATTCACATAAAAATTTAATACAGCAAGTTTTTCATCTCTATGCATTTTCTGAACAATTAGAAGTATGAAATTCAAATGTCTGGCATGCTGGGCTGACTGCAATCCTGAGTGACTTAGAAGAAATAAAAAAACAAAACAAAACAAAAAAAATAAGAGGGAAAATCAGGGATGTTCTATGAAATCAGAGACAGTGACAGTTAAGTATTCTTTCTTGATTAGGGTTACTTCCAGTCCCTCTTTACAATGAGCTGTCCACATTTGGTCAGTTGGGGACATCCATAATCAAGAAAAATGGCAGCTATCCCAAGATTTTAAGACAAAAAATTTAAGTTTCTTTAATAATGCATAAAATATATTTTTCTGAATCAAGAGTAAGCTTTTATTCTGACAAAAAAGTCTAGTCCTTTGCTTTGGTTGTTGGTATGATTTCTCCTCCAAAATTGTACATTTCTGTCAAAATGTCCAGCTTTGGATGTGTGGAAAGAGTCAAACCCTATTTTTGATGAGGTGAGTATATGTAACTTACCCCTGCTAATGTTCATCCCTGTTAAAAGAACAGTCGCTGCACTGCTGTGGCCATAGTTGTGTCACACAATGTACAGTATTTGCTGAAATCAGGGCCCGGTATAAGAGTATCAGGATTGCCACAATTTCTTTCACTTTCCATCTCCTACATCAGCATTGCCATTATCCTTGTGTGTGTGTGTGTGTGTGTGTGTGTGTGTGTGTGTGTGTGTGTGTGTGTGTGTGTGTGTGTGTGTGTGTGTGTGTGTGTGTGTGCATGTTTGTGTGTGTTGGGGGTGGAGATGGTTGTGGCAATTAGTTCTTTAATTTTCTTCAGAAACCTCAGACATGCAAAGAAATTTCTTATAGTTTGTATGGGTGCTGGGGATAATGTAGTGATTTTGTTTTACTTCTCTCAGATCTCAGAGGTAGCAAGAATGTCATCACAGCTCATGTAGGAACAGTATACTGTCTAGCAGTTAGAAGTTGGAATACATTACTGTGATAAATATTTTTTTTTACTTTCCTTACACTAAAATATCAAGCATGCACCCAGGTGTCTATATTGTAGGAAGAGGGATAAGGAAGCAAGCTGTTTATATATGTTTGAGAGAAGCAGGTTGAAATATGTTAGAATGTTCTACATGTTCTTTCGGTTTTGCCCCAGCCTGATATTATAGGGGTACACGTGGCATGCTATGTCTGTGTATACTTATGACATTAGTCACCCGAAATATAAGATTGTGATCACTCGCATTTTCAATTTCATTTGAATCTAACATCAGAGAGCAGCACAGAAGGACTGTCCTTTTTTGGGGAAGGAAGGAGGTAATAGGGAGGCAGACAGTATTCCCACACTGAATTTATGTACCCTTCCAAACATTTGTTTTGTTAGTTTATTGTGAGCTACTATTTTGTTGGCTTTGAGGATTAAGACTTGGAAGCAACTTATTTTTTCTTTGAAAGAAAAAAAGGCCAAATTTCTGTCCTCACTCATGATTTTTGTTCAGGCCATCACTGGATCAAGTGTGAGAAAATGCCCTAAAAATGCACCTCTCAGCAGCTATAATCCTATGGTTTATGGGGACCTGGAAGCCCCAAGACACTCAGCTTAAGTCAATTAATTCATACACAGTTATTATGAGTTAGGGGGGTGTTGAAAGAATGCAAGGAAAAGTAAAGTTGAAAAGTAACACACTGAATTTCTTTACTTAGTCATAAATTTTCTTCAGGACATTATTGGATGAAAAGGTTGTTTAAAAGAAAGAAAAAGAACTCTATAATGTACATCAAAACATATAGGAAAACAATGGTTTCTGGAAGAATCTAAAAAGTAAGGCAAACTTTGTGAAAAAAAAAAGATAAAAAGCTGCCTTTATGGTGTGAGCAGGCCAGAATGGGAAAGACGAGGAAAGCACTAAGGGATGTGTGTGAGGGGGGGCTCTAGACAATGGGGCAGGATTGCCATGGAACACTTCAACGAGGGCACCATTTCACCTGAAGCCAGCCCCATACATAGGGTTGTTTTAATGTTACATCATTGTAACAAAAAGCCAGTCACTGTGAATGTCCTTCTGTGAGATGGGCCAACTTTATGTGGATACAGGCCTGTCATGATGTAAGAGCACTACAACCATAGTTTAGTCTATGCATAACACTCATAACGATATGTAGCATGAGCTAAAAGGCTGTCTTGCAGGGATGGTAAAGACATGGCAAAACTTAAAGCTGGAAGTGTCCAGGGTGGTACAATGCTAACACTGACCCTGCTTGACCCATAACACATGTGAAGCAAGTGGGACAAAAATTAAAATACATACCTGTGACTGGGAAAAGTGCTATCTGAACCATCCAGTTCTAGGGGACTAAGATTACCCAACACAGAGAACCTGCACAGAAGTGCAAATTATGTTAGTGCAGCAAGAAGGGGAGAGTACCAACATCATCAAACAGTTGGATGTGGGTACCCAATATTTTCAAATAGTTGAAAGATTTCATGCAGAACTAACCTTTATTTACAAATATTTAAAGCAACAGTTCACATTTATACAACTACTAGCAGTTTTGAGAACACAAAAGTGTGATTTAACATCTATATCATAACTGTATCATACTGTTGTGAGTAAAAAAGGTGAAGTTTACTAATCGCTCATGCAATGTATGCCAGCTGATTTAATATTATGTACTAGGGTGGCAATGGTGTTGCAGCGGTTAGCATTGCCACCTCACAGCAAGAGATTATCTGGTTCGATCCTCAGCTGGGGTGCCTTCTGTGCGGAGTCTGCATGTCCTCCCTGTGGTCACCTGGGTTTCCTCCGGGTGCTCCGGTTTCATCCCAAAGACATGCTGTAGGTGGATTGGACACACTAAATTGACCCTAGGTGTGAGTGTGTGTGCCTTCTGTGGAAGGCTGGGCGCTGAGCTGGCAACTTGACATCTTAAAACTCCACTGCCAATATGAGCAGACGGTGATCTGCTGTGGCGACCTCCTTACCAGGAAAAGCTGAAAGAAGAATAAATATTATGTACTATGAATGTCCTTACAAAATCAAGCATGCCTATGTGGATGTTGGGCTTCAGTTCCCAGATACAGCACTTGCATTCCTGAATGGCTGCTGCACACACATGTATTGCAGTATATTCAGCAATGACATGCAATGTAAATTGTGAATATACAAGACATGACTGCATGAAATAAGATCGCCATACATAAGTGTAATTTGTTGTTCTAAAAACTTCTCCCCTTCATACTGCATTCATGTTTACATTTGCGAAATGTCTGCCATTTCAGTGGGTTGTGCAGTCACCCATATCTGTTTGCATGTTGTCATGTATGTGAGGTGAATGTCTGTCATACAGCCATGTCAAATGTGCAGGAGTGGAGGAGTACAAGAGAAAAGCTAAAGCTAGTGCAACAGCCCTAATACACAGTTAAAATTATCATGAATATTTAGGTCACATTTTGTCATGCCCATATTAAAAATATAGAGTATATTAATAGAAATGATGGTATAATTACATGGGTTCTCAAACAAGCTCTATGGATAATCAGTCATGGACTATATTAATACAAAATAATTGCATAATTGCATGAACTTCCATTCAAGCTCTATGGGGAATCAGTCATGGACAATACGTCCTGGTCATGTGCAGGAGGCACCTCATATATGGCATTAATAAACATTCTGCAAAGTTACTGCACTAAACGTCAGTCCTAGGAAATAGCAGAGTTCACTGAGCACTTACAACTCATAAATCGAAAGAAGTCTAGGACTACTGAAATGTATGACAGACACTTGGATGTATCCACATTTCCATATAGAGTTTTCATAAGAATAAGTTGCTGCCAAGGGGCACATTTTTGTATATGCCTTGCCATCTGCTAAACAATGAAAGAAACAACAGCACCATGCACAGGCTGTAGAATATATCATTGTGCGAAGGGGCTGTGTGTTATATCAGTCTTAGGGTGTAGCTCATCATGCTGTGATGTATCAATTATATTAAATGGACAAACAACATTAGACTACTACAAAGCATAAAGACAACTATACATGTATGTTTGGATATATATTTATAGGCTTATATGACAACAGTGACTTTTCTGAAAGTCGAACGTCATATGGTTGAGATCATATGTTCGACTTTCTGAAAAGTCAAAAACAACAAAATGGCAAAAATCTACATTTTTGCAGGAGGGCAAGCCCCCCCTGCACCCCCTACATATTATATGCATACCAGCTCTGAGATTGCACTACAGTGCAAAAAAGGGTAAATTCCTTGCTCCCCACTGTATTGCAATCTTCATATGGTCTCGGCCATATGAAGTTCGACTTTCTGATGTGATGATCATCTAAAGGGGACCCATATATATATATATATATATATATATATATATATATATATACATACATACAGAGAGAGAGAGAGAGAATAGCCATAGTTACTCTCACAAGCCAGTGAGTGCTCCATTGAAACAGCTGAATGTCGAGACAGAAGCCTCAAAAACCACAACACTGATGTGAAAGAACCCAAAAAATGTACTAAATTGTGAAACACACTACTGCTGCTGTGGACCCCAAAACAAGCACTATCATGGGTCCTGCTTGGGGGGAGGAGGTTCAGAGATTCTGTATTTCTGGTTTTGGTATGTTTTGCGTTTGGTGCTGTCATCTCAGCATTCCCCATTTCAATGGAGTACTCCTCAATTTTGTGATTGTAAACCATTTTATATGTATGTGTATGTATAAAATCAGATGAACATGGGAAAAAAAGGGGAAAGAGAGGGAGTACATCAGCAAACTCCTTGAAATGGAACTCAAGTACGCTATTATATCAGCTAGGAGTTTTTGGGTGATAATGCCCCAAGTGCAGGAGCACAGGACTAAAGAAGTGCATGTTGCATCAAGGACACAAACACCCTCCCCCCAGTCTCCTGTTTGGTTGCTCTATCATTAAGCTATGAAGCAACTGGGAGCTAATGAAGGCTTTTGATGACACTCAAACAGGTCAATGAGATCACAGGAAGTACAATTACATGGTTCTATTAATGTATTTTATTTCTTATTTCTATTTTTAAATATTTATTTTTTTACCAAATGGGCAGGTCTTCAGTCCCCTTTTTGACCTATGACCATGGTTTTATATACATGGATCATATCTCTCAGCTGTCCAGATTTTTAACTCATGATGTTCCTCATAAAATTTCAGTTTTTTGACAAACCAGCAAGGACGGAATTCACTAAATAATGATAGACATTTGATTTTTAGTCTTCATATCTTTCAGAAAAATGCATGATAACACAAAACCTTTTATTCTAGCAGATAAGTTTATATGAACAATATTTAAAATGTGTCTGTAGTTTGGGGTCTTTGTCCCCTAATTATTTTTGACTTTGTACATATTTTTTATGCTAAGAGGTTGAGAGGCATAATATGAATTCATGTCTTCAGATCAAAAAGTTCTGAATATCTAGTGTGTAACAATGACAGTAAGAATGTCAAATCTGAAAAAAGGGTTATTTATATGAGCTACATGCAGTACTGTGAAGTAAAAACAGCAAAAAAATTATATATCTTTTAAAAAAGTTATTGCATGTTTTTAATATTCACAAATATTAATAGTTCCTAATGTCTATATTTAGTGTATGTAGGCACATGATTGGGTTTCTAATTGAACAATTACTAGGGTGACAATGTAACTATGGTCATAACAGTGAAATTGCCAAAAAACACAACTGTAGACTTCGCACTTAATTTCCAGTTTCACTGCAAATTCCAACAGCAAAAACAGACGATCCGGACCACCAGGCTGATAAAAAACAGTAGTTTAATAAAATGCAGTAAGTTAGTGCTTTCAGGTTTGAAAAACCCTTCTTCAGACAACATACAAAAGTTTTGAGCACCTTTTAAAATACATAACAGCCAGTCAAAGACTCAGTAATAAGCCCTCCTCTTTTTTAAAAAGGGCTTGATAGGAATGACACCATTCAAGCCAGGTGCTCTATAAGCACCCAGATTGATTATCCAGCTAGTTTCACTACATTCTGTTATATTTCTCAAATCACCCCCCCCCCCTCCTCCTGGTTGGATGAATAACCTGTAAAACCATAAAAGAAAATACATGCCCAGGGTACTGCTTTACATGCTGATGCAGGGCATTATATATATTAGCTATACGTATAGCTGACATATGTTGTAACACCCTGTCTTTCAATCTACAATTCGTTTTACCGACATAAAATGAACAACATTGCATACAGTCAGCCAAGTGTATAATATTACTGGTCAAACAGTCAGCATATTGTTTCAATGAATAGCTCTTTCCAGACAGTGGATGAATGAATATGCTGTTATGTCTAATATACAGGCAAGCTTTGCAATGTCTACAGGGGAATGTCCCTTGTCGCCCCATGACAGGTTTCCGAACCGCCTGTTGGTCTGTACAAAGCAAACTCTTTAAATTCTTACTTTGTTTGAAACAAAATGTGGGTTCCTGAGTTATTAATGCCTTCACTCTGTCATCAGTTAACAAGATTTTCCAGTTTTGGCAAATAATGTCACACATGCCCCCTACATTGTTACTATAATTCAAAGTAACTCGAAGGGGCTGCCTGCTTGTATCAGTCTCCCTGTCATGCACCTGTACATTTCCAGAAAACCAGGGTTTTGCTTTATTCAGCCTCTCTTCTTTACTTTTATTAAATGCCCACTGTATTATGTTCTGGTTATATCCCCTTGCTTTTAAGTTCGCCATCAATTCTGCAGACTTCTCTCTATATGTCTTATCATTAGTACATAGCCTAGATGTTCAAAAAAATTGTCCCTGAGCAATGTTATTAAATGTATACCTGGGGTGCATACTATCATAAGCTAAGAGAGTATTTCTCCAGCATCCCTTCCTATATAACACAGTCTCAATCTGTTGCTCTGTGTTTTTTATCACCCGGACATTTAAGAAATCTATAGTTGTATCCGAGAGTGAAATACTAAACCTCAAAAAATCAGTTCCAGGTAGGTAACAAACTCATCAAGCTGTTTCTGTGTCCCTGCCCAAAGCAGGAAGACATCGTCCACAAAACGGACATAGTAACTCAGGTACCCCCTCCATAAATGGTTTGCATTGAATATTGCTTGATTCTCCCAATATGCCAACACTATGCTGGCATATGGGTTTGCGCAGGGGGTGCCCATGGCCACCCCCCTGCTCTGTCGATAAAAGCAATTATGATACATAAAAATATTGTTGCTCAACACACAGTCTAACAGTAAACATACACTGTCAATATCAGTTTGATTCAAGATTTTTGCTTGTTGCAAAAAGGCCTCAATGGCCATCAAGCCATATTCTTTTGTAATTACTGTAAACAAACTGTTTATATCCAGGGCTATTAACAAATAATCTGTACAGTCAGCATTGGGACCTAAGTGACTGTGTAAAGATTGCAAAAAAATGAGCCATGTCCTTTAATATGCTGGGTACAGAAACCAAACACTTTCTTAGATGAGCCTGTACCCATATAGAAGCATGTTCAGTAGCTCACCCCCTTCCAGATACAATTGGAAGTAATGGTGGGTTCCTGGGATCTTTATGTATTTTTGGTAAAGCTTTAAACAGTGGAACAACAGGATGTTCAATCAATATAAACTTAAAAGTATCTTCATTAATATGGTTGCTTAACCTTAAGTTGGAAAACTCATGCTTAACTTTACCAATAATCCTATTGATATCAACTGGTGTTAACTGTTGATAGGTATTTGAATCCCTTCACAACATAAGAACACTATTATGATAGAATTCACTGTTCGTGACTACAACCGCCCCTCCCTTGTCAGCAGGTTTTATTATGATGTTCTTATTCTCTATAAGTGTCCTTAATGCTTGGTGTTGCTCCCAGTTCACATTATGAAAAACATTCTTGTTTTTTGTGTTCAAAAACTTAAAAATATCATCTTCAAAAGTTTTTATAAAAGTTTCAACCACTTGACTGACAGGGGGGTTAAATGTACTTGGTTGCCTAAGAGTACAGTCCCTAGGAACAGATTCTGTACCATAAATACGTTTCAATTAACATTTCTGGCAAACATTCTCAAATCTAACACACAGTCACTAAAACTTGACCTTGTACTTGGCACAAATGTATGTCCCTTGCTCAAAACATAATTTTCAGCATTTTTTATTCATCACCGATCCTCATTTTATCCTATCAGAGGGTTTATTTAGAACCAGTTCCCTTTCCTTGATTTACTTAGCTATGGACCTTTCAGGGAGTTTCATCTTTAAAAGTATCAAATTAATCAATGTCAGTTCATGAAATTTTATAACACACTGAACTTTTTTGCAAGTCTGACATAACCAAAGAATTTCCTTTTCCCGGCTCTACTTTAACACTATGAAAGCCTACTTTTATTAATGGATCAAACATCTGGATAGGCACAGGGTATATACCGTTGATTTCTAAAACAAAAAAAAAAGAAAAACTGTCATTAAACTGAATAGAAAACTAAGTCCAACAAAGCAAATTTTGAGGAAAAAAAATAGACAAGGCCTAATAATTTTTAATAATTGGCTTAGTTTCTGGTGTCATTCTAAGGGGGTGCGATATTTGTCATCATGGAAGGAAATGCTTTGTCAGGGATGGTCTGCTCCTGTCCCCTCTAGGCTTTCGAATATTAGCTAAAACATTGTCTTGCCCCATAGTGCCTTTTTTAGGCAATGCCAAACTGAAAGTACTTCCGACATGTTGTTATTTGTCTTTTCCTGGTTAGGGGTTGCCACAGCAGAACTCCAGTCTGCTAATGATTGGCAGTAGATTTTTATGGTGCCGAGTTGCCAGCCTGATGCCCAACCTTCAGCAAAGGCACACCCATTCATGCATGTCTTTCAGAGGCCACTCGACCGTGGGGAGGACATGTAGACTCCACACAGAAGGCACTCCAGCTGAGAATTGAACAGGAGAAGCTCTTGCTGTGAGGCAACAATGCTACCACTGTACCACAGCGGCTTCCACATACTAAGTCAAAACTAAGAAAATCTAAAGGTATTACTGTTTAGTGCTAGAAGTCTAAACAAAAAACTCCACTCCCTAGAAGCTCTCTTCACCCTAGAGAATGCTGACATCTGTGCGGTCACTGAGACATGGCTTAAAGCTGCGGAGAGCACACCAACAGTACAAGGTTATAATGCCGTCCACACATTTAGACCAGTGAAGCCACGGTGGTGTAGCGGTAGCATTATTGTCTCCAGCAAGAGGTTCTCCTGTTCAATTCTCGGCTGGAGCGCCTTCTGTGTGGAGTGTGCACATCCTCCCATGCTCGAAAGACATGTGTGAATGGGCGTGCCCTAGTTGAAGGTCGGGCTGGCACCTTGGCACCATAAAAACTGACTGCCAATCATTAGCGGACTGGAGTTCCACTGTGGTGACCCCTAACCAGGAAAAGCTGAAAGAAAAACAACTTCACAAGCAGGGACTAAAAGGTGGAGATTACTCTATTTACATCAAAAATAAATATACTTCAAGACTGGTTAAACAGGACAATGCACTTGAGCTGCTCCATGTTCAAATCACCATATGAAAAAATCCAATACCATTTCCTTGCAAGCTATATGTCCCTCTCTATGACCCAGGAAACTCATACCATGTATTTAAACTTATTAGAAACATTAACCATCCAACCCAATACTATGTTCATGGATGACTTTAATTACCCCACTATTGACTGAGAATCCTATATGACACCAAACTTACAGGCACAGGGATTCCTAAATTTTGTAAACACAAACTCCCTGGATGAGATAGTCAGTACACCAACCAGGGGTGCAACCGTGCTGGATCTGGTCCTTACTAATATGCGATAGTGCTGTACACCCTCTATTGTAATGTCTTCTCTGGTAAGGTCAAACCACAAAATGGTCTCCTTTGAAGTAAAAATAAAACTGGACCCCAGCTAAACCTAGAATATTCAGAAACTACTCTAAGGCTAACCTCCTGCTATTAAGTGATAACCTGGCAAAATTTCAAGCCCCCATAAATCCTGAGAACTCTGCTGTATATGCAGAACTGTTCACAGAAACCCTGTGCAAGCATGTTAATAGAAGCATAGAGCCAGCTGTAACCACCAGGAAGAAGTACAGCACTAACTTAACAAAATCGATAGGCTGTATAACAGAAGGAAGAAAATCATGGTAAAAATTAGGAGGTGCAGCACCCAGCAGGATAAAAGCACTCTCATCAAACTAAACAAACAACTCAGAGGACAGATAAAGTCTACCAAAGTCAAATTTGAGGTAAGTTTGGCCTCCCAGGCCAAGGACAACCAGAAAGCATTCTTTAGCTATGTCCGTAACCCTAAAGGCGATATACAATTGTGTGCAGAGCTCAGTGAAGATGGAGCCACCTATACTGAGCCAGAAGATATAGCAAACCTCTGGGCTGATAAATTCAGCTCCAGCTTTACCTCTCTCTCCCCCTCAACTTTGCCTTATGGAATACCATCAAATATAACTCCCCCTGCTATCAATAGGGAACCAGTCCTTAATGATAGGCCCAGACAATATCTCAGGATGCCATCTAAATAGCATGAAACATGACCTATTAGAGCCTCTGGAATTAGTATTTAACTGTAGCTTCCAAATAGGCTTCATGCCTCATGAATGGAGAACAGCAACAGTCATCCCTCTGCACAAAGGTGGACCATCTACAGACCCATAAATCTCACTAGTTTTATATGTAATGCCATGGAAAGAATTATCATGAAAATGATCAATAGAGATATATTAAACCACCAGACACTGGACCCAAGCCCAGTCTGGTTTCATCAAGGGCAGATCATGCCTACTCAACCTGATGGACTTCTTTGAGAAGGTAACCAAAGCAATGGATGACGGAAAAATGGTTCACACTGCCTACCTTGACATGGCCAAGGCATTTGACATAACACCACACCCTAGCATTGTTGACAAACTCAAGAGGTTTGGTACAAACTCATATGTTACCTAGTGAACAGCCAACTGGCTCACAGACAGGACCCAGGAAGTTAGAACTGGGGAGTCCACCTCAACAAAGAGACCAGTCACAAGTGGAGTCCCTCAGGGATCAGTCCTTGGATTGCTCCTTTTTGGCATTTACTTTTCTCAAGTAAAAGCCAATGTCAGTGATCTCTGGCTGACTATATTTGCAGACAATTGCAAATTAGGAGTTGTCATTGAATCTCACACTGACACAGATGTTCTCGAGGAGGGTCTGACACAGACAAACAACTATTGTCAGAGCCATGGACTAAAACTAAATGCCAAGAAATGCATAATAGTATCCTTTGGGAAGTTATCCACCCCTGGTAACTATCATATTGATAACATACCCCTTAGAGTTGACCCAGTTGTCAGGGACTTAGGGACACACTTAGATAGTAATCTAGTTTTTGACCATCAAATGTCTACAGTAGTGAGGAAATCATTCTATGTTGCACAACTTATAAACAAAGGTATTCCATCTAAGTCCAAGGAAGTCATTGTTCCACTGTATTCGGCATTCATCAGACCTATCATTGAATAGAATGCCCCCTTTGGTACGTACCTAACCTGGCAGTTCCAAAAAATTGAACATCCACAGAGGTTCTTCACTAAAAGAATAAAGGGTGTAAGTAAAATGTCCTATGCAGACTGCCTCAAGGCCCTATCACAGTGTTTGAGGGGAGATCTATGCCTGGCATACAGGGCATTGTCAGACTCCACTCTGATGGACCTCCTGCATATCCACAAAACAAACACCACCAGAATTACCCATTCTAAAAACTTAAACCTTGCCTGTGATATAAATAGGAACTGCTGGACAGACAAGTATGTATCCCAGAGACTACCCTGTCTATGGAACAGGCTCCCCATCCATGTAAAGCAGAGTTCCTGCCTAACCCACTTTAAGTGCAACTTGGACAATTGGATGGGGAACAGGATATTCATCCTTGGTTTGGTGCCTATATCTCTAATGGACACAGGCACCCTGTAAATGGTTCATCTTCCAGGCCGCTGCTTGTAAATGTTTCATCTCCCAAACCCCTGCATACACTTATTAAGGGCATCAGAACTTGTTAGAGATTTGGGATGCATGGCTATGCTTAAAAGGTCCTTGTGTTCATTAGGCTAGTGAATAACTATGAACCTAAAATAATAGGAGGACAGGGACCCAAAAATAAGGATAGATTTTAAATGTTCCTTTATAAACTTGTTTGAAAGTTGCTAGAATAACAAGATCTGTGCTGACGTATTTTCTGAAGGATATGAATTCTGCAACTCAAATATATATATATATATATATATATATATATATATATATATATATATATATATATATATACACTTTTAGTGACTTCAGTCCTCAGTGATTTGCCAGAAAGACACAGATTTTATGAGGAACAGACAAAAAATAGGGAAAAAAAATCTGGACATTCTGCGAAAATCAGGCCAGTTGAAGTGTGCAAAAATAGCATCCCAGGCCTTCGTTAGCTATGTCTAAAACCTCAAAGATAACACACAACAGTGTGTTGAACTGTTGGTAAATGCAGTCATGTTCACAGAACTGGGAAATATAGCAAATGTTATAGCTGACAATTTAACTCCAGTTTTACCACTTTCCCACCCTCAGCCACCCCCCCTGGAAATACCATGTAACATAATCCCTTGAGCTATCAGCTGGGAGCAGGTCTTAGGTGCTTTCTCTAAGGCCAAGAATACAGCTTTGTTAGGCCCTGATAATATCCCAGGATTCCTCTTAAATTGCCTGAAATATGACATATTGGGATCCCTGATGTCACTATTCAACCATAACCTCCGCATAGACTTTGTTCCTAGGGTTGACACAATTTGTTGTGGCTAAAGCTGGACGTCGGACACACCCCTCACTCCTTCCAAATCCCATTCACTCATTACCCCCTTTGTGACATCATTGTCATGCCACATGGGGGGGCTCTTTTTCTGATTGTAATGCCTTTTTATGCAGATTTACTACACTTGTGAAAAAAGTGTAGTGAATCTGCCGATTTAACAAACTCTGATAGTATGCTTCTTTTTTTGAAACAGAAAATTGGTGTTTGTACAGTGTTTTCTGGACTACTGGACAATCAGTTTGATTTCCTGATAATCCAGAAAAAAAAAAACAGATAGGTGGCGAAGTTATTTGTGTCACTTGAATGGAAGACGGCAATGGTCATCCCTCTGCACAAGGATGAACCATCAATGGGTCCCTGGAAATACAGACTCATTAGTCTGGCTAGTCTCATATGCAAAGCTATAGATTCATAGGTTCATAGGTAGGTAATAGGCTATCTGCCCAAAGGCATTCATAAGCCTAGCCGGAAAGTGTTGGCTTTCACCGCCCCCTTAGATTAGTTCCCTGTGCCTCTGTCCAGCAGAGCCATTGAAGTGATCCCCAGGGTATACTTTCTGTTTCCCATCCACTCATCAAGGTTTCTATTGAAGAAGGTTAGCAAGGAGCTCTGCCTAATGTAGATTGGAATCCTGTTCCAGAGCATGGGACGTCTCTGGGGCAGGAATCTATCCCTCCAGCATATCCTATTTATTGTTGCGGTGAGGTCTAGATCCCTACAGCGTGTGGCTCAAGGGGATAGGGTTTTCTTTAGGTGGAGCATGTCCATCAATTCTGGGTTGGATATGGCCTTGTATGTCAGGCAGAGATCACCTCTGAGTAGGTGGTATGCAACTGAGTACAGCTGGAGTTTCTTCAGTCGAGCTGCATAGGGCATCTGTTTAAGGCCAGTGATTCTCTTGGTGAGCTACTTCTGTGGTCTTTCCAGCTGTTGCAGGTGTCTTGTAAGGTATATCCCAAATGGCGCATTGTACTCTATGATGTGTCTGATGAGTGATGCATAGAGGGGCACAATGACCTCCTTAGATCTGGATGCAAACCCTTTTGTGACTAGATGGGCCACATAGAAGGATTTTCTAACCACTTTGGCAATGCGATTATCAAAGGAGAGGTTACTATCAACTTGGGTCCCCAGATCCCTTATTACATCTTCTGTATTTAGGTGGCTACCACCCATGTGGTAGTTTGTGGGTACAATGTTTTTTCCAAAGGGGATGACTGTGCACTGTTTGGCATTTAGCTTGAGGCCATGGTTTTGACACCAGGTATCTGTCTCAGTGAGACCCTTTTGGAGGATGTCTGTGTCAGCCGGAGAGTCAATTTTAGCCCCCAGTTTGAAATCATCTGTGAACTTGGTTAGCCACAGTCCTCCTGTGCTTGCCTGTACCTCTGAGAAGAATATGCCAAACAGGAGGGGTCCTAGGGCTGAGCCCTGGGGAATGCCACTTGTAACCGGTTTAAAGTCAGACCTAGCTTCCACAACTCTTACCATTTGGGTTCTGTCCACGAGCCAGTTGGCAACCCATCTCATGATGTAGGGGTTTATGTTCAGGCTGGTGAGCTTGTCTATAATACCTAAATGTGGAATGGTGTTGAAGGCCTTTGCGATGTCTAGGTAGGCTGTGTGGACCACCTTTCCCTCATCTATAGCCTTGGTAAATGACTCAAAAAAGTCCACCAGGTTTAGGAGCATGATCTGCCCTTAACAAAGCCGAACTGGGTAGGGTCCAGTGTTTGGAGGTTCCCAATGTCTCTGTTGATGAGATCCATGATAATGCGCTCCATAGCCTTGCAGACCAAGCTAGTCAGGCTTATAGGGCGATAGTTCCCGGAGTCTGTTGTGGCTCCACCTTTGTGGAGCGGAATAACCGTTGCTGTGTGCCACTCTATGGGCACGTAGCCTGTGGACTGGCTGAGTTTGAGCAGTGTGTTTAGGTGAGGGGTTAGTTCATCTTTGAGCTCATGTAAGACACAGCCTGGGACACTGTCTGGTACCATTGATGCTGTGTTTTTGGCTTTGGAGAGGACTGTTTATCCTGAGTGTCTGTGATTTTAGGGGAACTACATTCTTCTGATATGGTTATGGGCCCTTTTGGGGGTGAGAGGGGAGTGAAGTTTGCACTGAACTTGTCTGCCAGGATGTTGGCGATATCGGTCGGTTCAGTGTATTTTGTGCCATTCTGCACTAACTCTGAGCAGATCTGAGAATTGCCACTTAGATTATTGACATAGCTAAAGAATGCCTTGTGGTTATCTTTGGATTCCTTGGCAATTTTTTGTTTCGTAGCTAGCCTTGGATGATTTTTTGATGGATCATAGTTTCTTGCTGATACTGATCAGGAATGTCTTCCCTTCTTGAGATTTTACTCTTTTCTGTACTAGTTTCCTCCTTCTATTGTATAGCTTGTTTATGGCAGGGGTCCACCAGACTGGTTTCCTTTTCTTAGAGGAGTGAGTCTTGGTTTTGTTTGGGATAGCATGATCCATGCATTCTTGTAGGTGCCCGTAGAGTGCATTTGTAAAGGATTTTGCAGCTTGGACAGTGTTATCCTAGCATGGGGGCTTTGAAATGCTCCACCTCGGTCTTAAGTAACATGAAGTTTGCTTTTGAGAAGCTTTTCACAGTGATTTTTTTGACCGGGGGTGGGGGAAGAATGTGGATATCCAGAGTGATTAGTTTATGGTCAGATCTAACCAGCGAGGGGCTGACCTCTGGTGTGGAACACCGGTCGCCTATGTTGGTGATGACCAGGTCCAATATGTTGTCACCTCTGGTGGGGATGTTGACCAGTTGATCCAGGGAGTTAGAGTTTATAAATTCTAGAAAATGTTGGGCAAAGGAGTTAGTATTTGAGTAGTTCTCCCAGTTAATGTTTGGGTAATTGAAATCACCCAATATCAGGGTGTTTGGTAGGACCTTTATGTTTCCCAGTGTTTCCAGAAATGCAGAATGGAGGTCCTTGGACATGGTGGGTGATCTGTAGCAAGCTACAATTTGGATTGCAGTTTTGCCTGTTGTTAGTTGCACATGGATGATCTCTGTAGCATCGTGCTGTGCCACTAACCTGGAGGTGTGGGTATCCTTGATGAATATGGATACGCCCCTGCCTTTTGTATTTTGGTCTGGGTTTTGTGGCCAAAATGTATGGTATGAGTTGCAGCCTGGTAGTGCTGGGGGTGCTCTCTGGACCCTTAAACGAGGTTTCTGTTACTGCACATATATCGATTTTCTCCATACTGAGGAGTGCCTCAAGTGCATGCATTTTGAGGTTTAGACTTCTGGCATTGAGTAGTATTACCCTCAGTTATTTGTTACTTGTGCTATTTATGGTGGTGGGTTTGTCTTTTGAGCCTTGCCTAAAAAAGGCACTATGGGAGTGGCAAGAGCCTTGGCCAGTATTCAAAAGACTAAGGGTAACAGGTGCAAGCCATCTCTAGTGAAGCAGTGTGACTTGTTGAGCATGTCATCCCAGGCTGACAGACACTGGATCCCCTTTGAATGACACCAGAAGCTTAGCCAATTGTTGAAATTGATAATTTTTTCTTTATACCGTGGTATCATTCTTGCTGAGGGCAGAATGCTACTCAGGGTGAGGGTCATACCGGCCTGGGCTATGTGATCAGAGAGCTCCACCATGTCTCTTTTCATGTAGTCCAGGGAGGTACAGCTAAGGTCATTCACACAAAAATGGACAATGACAGAGTCATATTTGTACTTGTTCTGGAGTGACCTGAGTGCTTGTGTTATGTGGTGGATCCTGGCACCCGACAGGCAGTTAACAGTAACCTTCTCCTTGTTCAGCCAGTGAGTGGGACGTCAGTGTGCCTGACTATAGAGTCACCTATTACTAGTGTATTGGGTATATTATTTTGCCTTAAGGGCTGTGATTGAGTGGCACACTGCACACTGGTTTTGTGAAGTATGTGTTTCATGGTTTGTGTTGGGGGGATAGTGGTTGCTTGGATGTCTGCTTTGGAGGTCTCTGTTGCTTTTGCAGAGTTTTATTTTGAGCTTCTGAGTATGTTTTCGTGTGTTTATGTGTGTTTTTTGCGGTGCTGATTTCATAGGTCTATGTGAGACTGGTGGTGTGATGCAAGTAATTCCCTTCTCCTCTTGACTGCCTGGTCTAGTTTTGTCCTTCTCTACAGTATAGGGGGGGGGGTCTAGTGCTAAGGTTTATTAATGCTTGCTATGAGTTTTGAGCAAGTGCTGGGCTGAGAAGTGAATGGTTTGAGTGCTTAAGTTGAAAGTTTGTCTAGTTCCAAGGGAAAAATTGAAGAGTAGACTTTGTGGAGCCGGGAATAGTTATACCCCAGATAACCGTCGCTGCTCGGCTCGCAAAACCTTATGGCAGAGAAATGAAAGTGATAGAAATTAGTCCAAAATGGCCAATAAACTACTAATTTCTGGGCTGAAACCACTCCTCCAGGGACAGATAGGCTGCTCAAAGCTGCCCTCTCTCACAGGTGAACAGAGAAACTTCCTTCTATCCAAGTAAGGTATGGGCAAACACAGAAACTTTTAACATAGCCCTAAATTCAACACTCACCTGAAAACTGGACTATACTAGCTTAGAAAGGTGGGAAAACAAGTATTTTTTTGTTTTATTCAGAAAATAAAATAGATACAATAAAAAAACACTTTAAATGCACAGAAATGGCTATCACACTTGAGTGTGGAGCCTACAACAGTAAAACAGGTAATTTAAACACAAAAATGACTTTGTTAAAGTGCAGGCAGTAAAATAAGTACAATATGTAGCTGAAACAAGCTTTTTAAATCACAGAATCTCTAAAAAAAATCAGCGTTTTAGGCAGAATTAGCTAAAGACAGCAAGAAAATGCAGAAAACTGATAATCACTCCAAAGTCTCACTTTTTTCTCTCAGCTGCTGCAGAACTCTGCAGGACACCAGGCAGAAGCTTGCTGAGCTGTATACAAGTGCAAAAACCTCACAAATGTGGGTTTTATAGCAGGGAAATGAAAGAGATAGAAATTAGCCTAAAATGGCCAATAAACTACTAGTTTCTGGGCTGAAAATACTCCTCCAGGGACAGATAGGCTGCTCAAAGCTCCCCTCTCTCACAGGTAAACAGAGAAACGTCCTTCTATCCAAGTAAGGTATGGGCAAACACAGAAACTTGTAATACAGCCCTGAATTCAGCACTAACCTGAAAATTGGACTATACTAGCTTAGAAAGGTGGGAAAACAAGAATTTTCTTTTTTTTTTCAGATAATAAAGCAGATACAATAAAAAAAAACACTTTAAATGGAAAGAATTATCATGGAAATGATTAACAAAGACATAAGAAGTCTTCAGACACAGGACCTAATCCAGTTTGGTTTCATCAAAGGCAGGCGATACCTACTGAAACTGATTGACTTCTTTGAGAAGGTCACTAAGGCAATGGATAGGAGCAAAATGGTGGATATTAGCTATCTTGACCTAGCTAAGACATTTGATACATAACAACACTTGGGTATTTTAAACAATCTTATGCAATTAAGCATACATTCCCATGTGACTTGCTAGATAAACAGATGGCTAAAAAACAGGACTCATTGAAGTAAGGATTGGAGAGAGCTTCTCCACAAAGAGACTGGTCACCAGTGGCATCCTACAGGGCTTTGTGTTGGGTCTGCTCCTCCTTGGAATCTATTTTTTGGAAGTTACAGCCAAAGTAAAGGGCCTCTGGCTTACCACATTTGCAGATGATTGCAATCTAGGAACAACCATAGAACCCCCCCAAGATACTAACATCTTATAGGAAGGTAGAACACAGGCAAATTACAGGTGTCAAAATTCATTTCCAAGAAATACATTATATTACCTTTTCGGAAATCGTCCAACCAGGGAAACTATCTCATTGATCAAATACCCATAAACATAAAGTAGGCAGAGATTTAGGAACTCTTGTAGATAGCAGCCTGATTTTGACCAACATGTATCTAAGTTTGTAAGAAAATGATTTTATGTCACCCAGCTTATAAGTAAGGGCATGGCATCTAGGTCCAGGGAAGTCATCATGCCACTGTACTCAGTGATCAGGCCCATCATTAAGCATAATGCCCCTGTCTGTATGTACCTGACTAGGAACATGCAGTAACTGGAATGACCACAGAGCATCCTCAGAAAATAATACAGGGCATAACCACAATGTCCTAAGGAGATCGCCTCAAAATCCATTCTTTATGCTCTGTTTCCTACAGACTGCTGACAGGCAATTTATGCCTGACATACAAGGCATCCTTAGATCCCTCTCTGATAGCTATTCTGCATTTCATCAAAATGAGCAGCATCAGGACTACTAGACCTAATGATCTAAAGTCTGCCTGTGACTTAAATAGGACATGTTCGAGGGACAGATATGTATCTCAGAGACTTTCTATTCTCTGGAATAAGCTTCTCATGTAAAGCAGAACCATTCCCTAGCTATATTCAAACTCAACTAGGACTAGTGGATGGGAAATCAGAAATTTACCCTTAGTCTGACACCTATGCCATTGATGGACAAAGGCAGTTGTTAAATCATGTCCTAACTAATATATGCTAATATACACCCCTTAAAGCACAATAACTCATAGAATACATTTAGGTTGCATAGTTAGGCTTATAAAGGCCACAGTGGTCATTAGCCTAATATAAACCTATGAACGTATGAGGTTATATCAGTTCTTTAATATTAAAAAAATCTACTATTTAGAAAGAATCACTCATTAGTCAGGTGTCCTATACAGTGGTGTAGATGGGGAGGCAGAGGGGTGGTCCACCCCGGGTGGCACTTTTGGGAGTGTCAACATTTACTTTAACAGTTTAATTACAAAAAATGTTTTTTAAGGGCATCATTCTTCTTTAAGAATGATCCTGTAGCTGGTCCAGTTGCATCACATCTGTGCATGTCTTGTCATACAGATGTCTACAGCATTTTGCTACCAGAATTATGCTTGTTGTGTGTGTGTATGTGTGTTCTTGCTGTGTGTGTGTGTGTGTGTGTGTGTGTGTGTGTGTGTGTGTGTGTGTGTGTGTGTGTGTGTGTGTGTGTGTGTGTGTGTGTGTGTGTGTGTGTGTGTGTGTGTGTGTGTGTGTGTGTGTGTGTGTGTGTGTGTTTAAAATGCCCAGGTTAGGTATACAAGAACCTGACTTCTCTACCCATACCACCATTTGTGAGTCAAGGAGTTGATTCCATAGCTCCCAACTGTCTAGATTTTCACACAATGTCTAGAATGTTTGGCTCATACTTTTGGTCTGTTCCACTTAAAAAATGGTTTGTGGTTTTCTGGCAAATCAGTGAGAACTGAATTCACTAAATAATCATAGCCATTTAAGTTTCAGTCTTCCTGTCTTTCAGGAAAAGCATGGTAACACAAATAGTTTATTCTAGCAACTTTCTAAGATTATACAAGCAATGTTTAAAATGTGTCACTGGTTTGGGGCCTTTGCCCCCCCCCAACAAACTTTGGCTTTTTCCAAATTTCTTGTGCTGCAAAGTTGAGAGATACAGTTGAGTGCCAATTGGAGTTTACAAGGAGCTGAGAGCTTCAGGGGAAGAGAAGTTTGATACTGCTTATGCCATGTCTGTTTGCATTGTTAGTAGCACAACAGGTAGTATACATGGTTTTGATGCAGGAGGTTGTGTGTTCTCACAGTATGTAGATGGATTGCTGATGCTGTACTGTATTGTACTTTGAAAAGGATGGATGCTGCAGTCCTGAGAACATCCTCCTTTAGAGGAGATACCTAGTAACTATGAACATGTTATCAGTTTGCCATCCATTCCATATTGCAATATTATAAGCTTATCACTTTTTAATGTAACATAAGCAATCTATTCTTCAAGGACAGCAGGCACTTTGTTTGCAGATGAAACAATAAAATATAAAGTTGTTTGCTAGCAGGAACCTCTTCATTAGTTACAGATCTCTTTAATGTGGAATTATTTAGATGACTTTTACTTCTGCAGAGATTGTGCATATTTACAGATATTGGTGGATTGTAATAGCAGAAGTTTGAGTACACATTTATGATGGAAATTTTCTGAATTTGGCAGTTTTGTCATTATCAATTCATACATTTTGTTTCTTTGCTTACTGGAAAATTGTT
Source organism: Protopterus annectens (assembly GCF_019279795.1). Lineage (NCBI taxonomy): Eukaryota > Metazoa > Chordata > Ceratodontiformes > Protopteridae > Protopterus > Protopterus annectens. Next base: position 498,863,593 of record NC_056725.1, on the reverse strand, counting down.
CAAAACAATAAACATAAAGCATGCTCTAACAAATGTGCTGTATTATGCAAGGAATATAATTTAATACAATCAGGAAGATGAATCAAAGAACACATGTATGTTTGCATGGTCCTAAATATGTTCATAGGTGTTTACTAGGCTAATGACCACAAGAGCCTTTTTAAGCCTAGCCATGCATCCCAAATCTCTGACAAGGTCTGATGCCCTTGATAAGTGTAAACATGGGCCTAGGAGATGAACCATTTGCAGGTTACCCGTTTGCATTAGAGACATAGGTGCCAAACCAGGGATGAATTTCCATTTTTCCATCCAATTGTCCAAGTTGCACATGAATTGGGTTAGGAAGGAACTCTGATTCACATGGATGGGGAACCTGTTCCATAGATGGGGTAGTCTCTGGGATACATATCTATCTCTCCACAGGTCCTATTCATATCACAGGCAAGGTTAAGTCTTTAGAATGGATAATTCTGGTACTGTTTATTTTGTGGATATGCAGGAGGTCCATCAGTGCGGGGTCTGACAATGCCCTGTATGCCAGACATAGATCTCCCATCAAAAGTCTATATGTGTGCAAGGGGCCTATAATTTAAAAAAAAGCCCAAAGGTAAACTTCATCTACCACTGGCCAAATGCATTTTCTTTGAATGTGAGTTTCAATGCTGTTTCAATGAATGTGAGTTTCAAGGGCCGAGACGTTTTCATGTTAAATCTGTTTTCATTGTGAGACTGTATTGCTTTGTTTAGCAGATGTCTTTTAGTATCTGTGCTATAAAATTTAAAATAAATGTTTTAAATGAAATCTAAATAATCTTTGTAAAAGTGAAGCATGAAGCAGTATGCACATTACAGTGTTTATGGTAAATGGGGAGAAACAGCCAAGTAATGGGACACTGGAATGGCTGCAGGGGAGGGGGTGGCTGTGTATGGGGGGGGGGTCCCATTTGCTCATGATTTTGTGAGGGGGGAGGGCCAGCAAACTCAAAGACAGCTCAGAATGGCACAAATTCTAGCTATGCCACTGGTCCTATATACTTTATGACAGATTTTCACAAGTCTTCTCACAGCCTTCTGGGGCTCACAGTTCCACGGGGGCCAATGGTCAGTGCAGGAGTAGGCTTTCACAGCTGCAAATGAATTCAACAGGGGCACCTTTTGCTGTTTATTTATTTATTCATTTTTAAATAAAGAAATATAGTGCTTCTTTATTTAAAAATAAATAACTAGATTGATAAACAACCCACAGTGTTTCTGTTTAAAACCGTTACAGTTGCAGTGCTGTGTGGGAGACGTCCCCCTGACCATTCAATTTGGAAAGCTTTATTCTCTATGATATCCACATGTTGCCTTGTTTGAGAGACAGCAAGAAGGAAATAAATCTTGCAAATATTAAATGGTGAAAATGGCCATAGTGCAGAAGGGCAGAAACAATAGCAATCATTTTTCCTTTAATCTTGGTAGGCAACTAGATTGCTTTACAAAATGAACACTTTGCAGTGGAGGCTGGCAAGCAACTGTATTTTTGTCTAAAATGGTGTTGAAAAAATTACTATGTGGTTATTATATTTATTATTTGTTTTTAGTTTATTATAGTCTGACATCTGAGATGCTCATAGACAGCAAAGTAGTCATAATAGCAGGATACATGAGCTTTCTATATATGAAAATGACTGACTACTGTAGTTTGATAATTATTCTGATTTTTTAGGACAGATGCTGTTTTTTGTGAAGAAGTTGGAACATTACTGTGGCTATTGTTTGTGAGAAGCAACGTGGAAATACATTTACTAAGATCATTATTTTTATTATAATCATACACCAAAGGTATATTCAGTCAACAAAGTGACTATACCTGCTAGGTGGGAGAAGCAAATGAAAATATCTTACACTCTTGTCATTTCCTCATTTCAATCAGTTAATATTTATCAGAATCAGATGACTGAGGTATTCTCTGTTAAGAAGATGCTTATAACTTTTGGGTAGGGATGAGATTCTATTTATGGATTAAAGTAACTTAACCTCTTTGTCATTTGCTAAGTAAAACAATCATTAATCTGACTTTACACAAGTGGTGTGCATTTGTATGAACTACACTGGAAAATGTTATTGTGACTACTATGCATTTGTATGAAATACAATTAAAGTTAATTACAGAGGCCCTTATGTTTACTATAATCAAACATTTGAAGTATACTCTATTAAAGTTAGTATAACATTTGGGTGGGAAGGGGCAGGGATGAATGAACTGTGACATCTCGTTAGTTCCTCATAATAAAAAAACCTATGCCTTCTTGTATATTCTTTCCAATAACCTAGAATATAAACTGTCCATACCTTGATAAGCAGCCTTCCAGTTTTTTTATATCGCTTTGCCAAAATGCTTAACAGTACTTGCCATTTTGCAGTTGTTTGACATGCGATAACATTTGTCATTTTGTTATCGGCTAACATACTATGAAGTTCTTTTTAAACTTGGTTTAACAAGTAATTGCATTTATGTCTCCCTCAGCATCTATCTTCTGCCTTTCTCTCCCTTTCTCTCTCTTTCTCTGTCTCTGGTTGTAGTAAAAAAGAAGCCTTTCACTGTACTTAGCATTCAGTTTAGAATTCACATAACAATACAATTTGAATTTCACCTTTGACTCACATTTTGCTAAAAACTAAAACAAAATTACAAAGTCTTTGTGAAGTATACTCTCAAATCCTTCTTTACACAGCTTACATGGGTCTGTACCGACAGGTAGTAATATAAGGATCAAATTGTACTATAGATGTAGCCAAACCAAACTTTCCCATAGAATAATCAGTAGTGCAATGTTAGCAACCACTGGAGACCCTGCTTTATATTCCAATGCCACGTTATAATGAAGTATCCATTTGAAAATGAAAAGTAAGAAAAATGCTAGATTAAGCCATGCTAACTGAGAAAGTCTCTCCAAAGAAAATATCATTGACATCACACACATATAACCATTACCTTTTGATGCATTTTAAATAAAAAGAAAATGAAAAACTTCAACATATAGCCAGAATCAACTAAGAAGCCCATATGCCATTTTATTGCACAGCACAAGGCACATAAGCATGCTTTCCTATGACAGACAGAGAAAACAGAAGCTCTTCATCAATGTTATACTTTTTATAGCCTGTGTTTTGTGTATAACCCCCTTTTGTATTGGGTCTCTGTAATTAGCATTCGCATCTAAGGAGGCTTGAGTGGTTTATCATTTTATATAACTGAAGTTATATATTGATAGTATTTGAGATCCCTGTGCTTTTAATTGTGTATGCACTGGAGTACATAACTTGAAGTTTTGTACTAGTGGAGTTCAGTGTCATTTCTTTACTTGTGGAGCTTTATACTTACCTTATTTTTCTCATGTCTATTAGCAATGTGATATCCCCTGGGTATCACCTTGTTCTTATTCATGTACATACATACATACAAATATTTCAAGCACGGTGTGGCCAAGATGGTGGCAAGCTAACAGCACAGTTTCCTAACTGTGCTATCTAAATTATATTTCTGACAGGAATTATTAAGCATTTAAGGTTGTGGACATATTAGTTTCTGAGTTTATCTTCTACTAAGATGTTTGGAAGTCTACATCTAAATTCTGAACTTTTAACATGTCAAATTCCCGTCATTTATAAGCAGAAAGGGCACTGTCACTGCTTAAACATGAGGTACTCTAAGAATAAGTCTCAGGACTCGACTTTAAATAAGGAATTACAATCCTTGCTTAACAGCATTCAAGATCTAGCAATAAAGGTGGATAAACTGGACAACAAGCTTGACACTTTCAAAGAAGACTGTAAAAAACAAATGGAACAGCTACAGGAGATAACCCGGATTGCTAGCACAGAAGAAACATTAAATGGTATAGGAGGCAAAATGTCATAAGATGAACATCAGGTAGAATTTTTACTTAAACAAAATACTTCACTGCTCAACAAATTAGATGATCTTGAAAACAGATCCAGAAGAAATAATCTGCACATTTATGGTCTGCCTAAAAATACTGAAGGTGATAACATGGTTAACTTTCTCATATCCTGGATTCCTAACATTTTAAAACTACCAGAGTCTCTTTTTTTTGGCATTGAAAGAGCTCACAGATCACTGGTGGTTCCTTCGTCATCCAACATAGTAAATATTAAACCGAGATTTATTATAGTAAGATTTTTCTCTTATCAAGGTAAAGAATTAGTCCTAAAAACTGCTTGGTCAAATTAATCGATAAAATTCAATGACAATATAAGATTTGACAAAGACTATTCCTCAGCAGTAGTCTCCTGAAGAAAATAATTTATTTCCTTAATAAAACAATTGAAAAAGAAGCAAATTAAAGTATATTTGTTGTTCCCAGGTGGAGTTAAAGTTTTTTTTTCTTTCAGATGGAATTAAAACCTTTGAAACCTTGGACTCTGGTCTATCCTAACAACTAATAGATGGTAGCAAGCTGAAAGAAATGGTTGGAAAACTATTGATAATAATAATAAGAAACTAGAAGACAAATATTTAATATTCCTTTTTGTATTCTTCATAATATTCAAAAGCTTCACCTTTTTTCACATGTCTGAACATATAACAATAATTCACAACTGTGATACTCCTGATGGACTCAAAAAAGGAATTTAAGATTAAATCCAAAAACTGAGGTAAAATTTATTTATTTTATTTTATTTATTTATTTATTTTTTTATTTTACATTTGGTGACTGGGCTAGTCTAGCTGGACAAATATCCGTTTTCAGTAGAGGCCCGGGGAGAAAAGCTCCAATTACAAGAAGTAAAACAATCATTAACAATAAAACATAATAAGCATAATACAATAAGTACAAAGGTGGACATTTGTATGAATTTAGAGAAAACACAAAATCAAAAAAGCAGAACCACAATCTTTCAGAAAAATAGTTGGTTAACAATAAAATTACAAGGTAAGCAATATTCAGCAGTTAGATACTAAATAACATTCAAGATGTGCTAGAGAAAAAGAGAAAAAAATGTTAGAGACAATCTCAAAGATAAATCTGTCTACAGTAAAAATAAGTTTTGTAGCGGGAAAGTTGGGAAAAGGGGGGAAGTTGGGAGTAGTGGAGAAGTAATTTCAGTCAGGATTAGTACAAGGACATAGCCATTGAGTTTTAAGATGTTCTTTGATATGTCTTTTGAAAAGGGATGTAGAGTCTAGGTTTGTTATTTCCTGAGGTAGTTGATTCCAGATTTTCCCGACAGAATTTGAAAATAATGAGTCCCCAGCTTTATTCTTTGATTTGGTTAAGGCTACAAGGAGTTTATTAGCCAAACGTAGTGTGGCTAGGTTTTTATAGGGTGAAATCAGTTTTGTAAGGCTAGGGTAGCATCCAGGTAGTAAAGGGTCTTATGAATGATAATTAATTGTTGATAGAGTAAGTGGTTGTAGAGTTCTAACCAATCTAGTTGCTTGAGGTTAATACAATGGTGGGTTCTAAAAGGGGTAGCAGTAATGAATCTAGTAATACTATTGTAGCAGGTAGAAAGTTTGGTGATGTTGTTTTTAGACAAGTTTGTATATATAGCAGAGGCATAGAAAAGGGTGGAGATCAGGTGGGTCTGGGCCACAGTTTTTCTAGCAGATGGGGTAAGAAAGGATTTAATTCTGTAGAGAGTACTGATTTTTTTGTTAACTGATTTAATGGTGTTGTTAATGTGGTCATCAAAATTAAGATGGTTGTCAATAGTTACACCTAAAAGGCGAGTGGTCATATCTGGGCTAATACAGGTAGCATTGTTAGAGGAGATAGTGAAGAAAGGTGTTGGTGATTTGTGTGTAGGGGTAAAGAGAAGAAGTTTTGTTTTTTTGGGATTAAGAAGGAGGGAGAGTTCCATAAACCATTTTTCAACATTATGGAAGACTGTTTGGGTGAAGGACTGGAGGGAGGAAACATTATTGGCAGCACAAATAAGAGTTGAGTCATCAGCATATTGAATGCAGATGGCTTGGGGTATATTCAAATGAAGGTCATTGATAAATAAAGAGAAAAGAAGGGGACCTAGGATTGAGCCTTGTGGAACCCTAATGTTTACTGGGACTAAGGAGGATAGGTTGTTGTCCCATAGCACTGCTTGTTGCCTATTTTGGAGGTAACTCCTGAACCATTGAAGAGTATGTGAGCCAAGTGAATAGAGATTTAGTTTGTCAAGAAGTATATTATGGTTAACCATGTCAAAGGCCTTTGACAGGTCTAGGAATAGAGCTGATGAGAAAAGATTGTTGTTCCTATTATTATTTATGGCATCAGAGAAGGAAAGGAGGGCAGTTGTAGTACTGTGGGAAGGTCTAAAACCATGTTGACTATTGGCTAGAAGTTTGTTTTGTAGAAGGTGGTTAAGAATTTGTTTATGTATGCATCTTTCCATGATCTTTGCTAATGGGGAGAGTAAGGCAATAGGGCTTAAAGTTTGAGAGCTCAATAGAGGAGCCGCCTTTATGTAGAGGTATTATATGAGATATTTTCCATAGGGTGGGGATTTTTCCTTCAGAGATAGTCCTATTAATAAGAATGGATATGGGGTAGTAAATAGCTTTTGCAGCAATTTGTAGGTATTCTGATGGGAGTTGGTCAGCAGATGGGGTGCAAGGTTTAAGTTTCTTGAGAAGCTTATAAATAAGTGATGTAGGCACTGGTTGAATGTTAAAGACATTTGATGAAGTGTTAGAGGTATTAGGTAAGGAGGTAGTAGAAGAGGGTAATGAATTAGCTAGGGTTTGAATGGCTTCTGTAAAGTACTTGTTAAAGGCATCTGAGATCAGGGTGGAGTTATTGAGATTAAAGCCTGAAGGGGTAGGAGTAGTTGAATGTCCTGGTTTAAGAAGTTTGTTAATACCTGTCCAGAATTTTTGAGAGGAATGTTGACTAGTTTGTTGAAGGTGAAGATAGTAATCCTTTTTATCTGAAAGAGTATCTTTCTTAGTGGCATTTCTTAATTGCTTAAAGAGTAGGTGATCAGATGTACATTTGGTAGTTCTCCATTTAGCCCAGATTTTGTTTCTAAGGAGCATTTTTTGTTTAGTTTGTTTAGTAAGCCATGGGGCTGATTTGGTTCTTATCCTAGTAGAGCGAATGGGAGCATGATAGTCAAGGATTTGTAGAAAGTTGGTATTAAAGTAGTTCTAGGGTAGTCATTGGAGACCAGTCACATGCTTTCAATTCAGTCAGAAACTTATCAGGGTTAAAGAATTTGTTTGAGCGAGACACCTTAAGTTTATGGGTAGTTGGGTTATGCGACTTTTGTCTAATAACATATGTGAGCATATGGTCACTAATATTATCGGGAAGAGTTCCTGGAGAGTACTTGTTTAGGTGGTTATTAGTAAGGATCCAGTCAAGAGTTGTTTCTTTTTTTGTGGGTTTATGGATTCTAGTTGGAGTGTTAATTAATTGAGAGAAGCCATACAGATTTATATGGCTGGTGGGGTGCTGGGATGAACAGGTCATCCAGTCAATGTTGAAGTCACCAAGTATTATGGTTTCCTGAGGTAGTTGGTTAGAAAGTGAACTAAGTAAGTTTTCTAGGATATGAGTATTATTTCCAGGGGGAAGGTACATACAAATTAGATAAATCGATTTGTTATTGTTGATGCTTAGTTTGATAGATAATATTTCGGCTTTGGAGTCTAGTGATGGAAGTTCATTGTAGAGAGTGATTTGGAGATTAGATTTATAGAGAATAGCTACGCCTCCACCTTTCTTACTTATACGGTCACATCTAAGTATATTATAGCCAGGAGGTGTGATTTCCTGATCTTGAATAGAGGGTTTTAGCCACGTTTCAGTAAGACATAGTATGTCGAATGCATGTAAGTCAAGAAGTGAATGTAGGTGATGAGTTTTGTTATTTAAACTTCTTATATTAAGTTGTGCTATTAGTAGGAAGTTGGCTGTTTTAGTACATGATGATATTGTCGGTGAAGTAATATTATTAAGATTAAAATTGTTATTAGTATAGGGACCAGGGTTAGGATGAATATCTCCATGAAGGAGGAGGTTGTGCTGGGAATTCACAAGGAATTTAAGGGATTTTGGCGAGTTGTATGAGTTCTTTTTGTTGAAGTAGAATGATATATGAGTTGTTCTATGGTATTTCGAGTAGAAAGTTAGAGTAACAGGTTATGTTACTATGAGTGAGGGTATTGAAAAAGAGGTTGGTAAAGTTTGTGGGAGGTGAAGGTTTTGTTCATGTAAAGTGATATTTTCAAAGAAGGTACAATAATAGGGTATGGATAGGGAGGCTATAGTAGTGGTAAAGAGTAGGATATATGTGAAATAAGCTTTGAGTATTGGAGACATGATAGCGAGTAAGTGTCAGGTGAATATTGCTTGTAAGAGAATGTGAGTTCAAGACCAAGTAGAGATGAGCCAGGTTACAGAGAAGGGTAAAGGAGCAAAGAAGAAGAGAAAAGGAGAAAAAGGAGATAGGTAGAGGTTATAGTTAACAGTTAGGTACTATAGAATAGGAAGATGAAGTGTGGCAAGGCCAGGAAAAAGGAGAGAGTTACAATAGTGGAGAATGAGCCGGAGATAAATAGGTAGTGATTAAGAATGGGAGGCAGTGGTAGAGATAGTGTTTGATGGGGATTGGTTGAGAGAAATCGGGGAGTGTCTAGTGAAGTATAAGGGTAGGACCCCTGGGGGTCCTACCCTTATACCCTTATTTCATCTTTTTATTCTTCTCATGTCATTACATATATCAGTATAAATAATCTTTAGCATTTGTGTAAATATTTCTATTAAATAGTTTAAATAGTGAAAACAAGAGAAAAAACATTTTAAACAAGTGTACTCACTGTCTTTATATTGGGCTCTATGATAATACAGGCTTTCGTTAAAACAAACGAAGCCTTAATATACAAAATAAATTATGAACTTAGTAATCTAGTCTTAATTCAGCAAAGCTTTAGTATTCTGAACAATTATACATATGTAGAATGTGTGTGTAAGTTTTGAGTGCTTGTCTAACAGTGGTTAAATGACTGCTGAATATCTACATTTACTATGTTTATAAAAATGTTTCTGTTTTCTTTCTCTTTCATTTCCTGTCTATAATTTTACATGTTTCTAGTGTTGTAGTTGTCATTTTGACAAAGCAGATGATGATTTGGATGTTATTTGTACTGCCTGGACATTTTTTGTTTATGTAGAACATGATTTTTTTTTCATTTGCTTCACATATATTTAAATGAGAGCCATTTAATCAAAGGCCAGCTTGAGCTACTTTTGAAGCTTTTAAATTGCTTACTTACTTGTTTCTCGGCTTCCCACTGAGATAGTGAGATAAAATGCAATTTTTTAACTTTACTTAGGTTTCTTCTTGCTTGAATATTCTATTATCTTAAAAATCCCTTTGCGAATATCCAAATGGCTTAATCTAAACAGTACAGCTCATTGTTGATGTAATCATCAAGGTTAAAGGTCGTAGATGAACCATTACTATTTTTCAGCTACTTAAAGTGACAAGTACACAGTTTATACGGATAGCCCATTCAAGAACTGTTACTGATTTTGTTTTATTTAAAATGAAAAGCCCACATTTTTTCTAGATAAGACATGAGTGTGTTTTTATTGTCTTTTAATTAAGTGGCAAGTTCTCCAGTTTTATATATATATATATATATATATATATATATATATATATATATATATATATATATAACTCTAATAGCATAACGCATTAAGTAAGAATCATACTTTTAAATAAGTTCATTAAGAAGGTTAAAACCTTAAAAGTTGACAAAGAATCTATAAAATAATATATTTTGATTTACCTATACCAGTTAAAAAAGTAAAAGCTAGATTAATAGTGGCATAGGTGAAACATTATGGCACATAATTTTATTCATTTATGTATACCTCTCAATTGTAAATTTTTTTGCAGAGTGTCTAGACTTTTGCCTCATGGTTTTGGTCTGTTCTTTATAAAATTATTGGTTTCTGGCAAATCAATGTCAAATCATTGAGGGTTGAAGTTAAAAAATAATGACATGGACTTCAGTCTCGGATTTCATTCTCTTCAGAAAAGTCATGCTAATGAAAAACCTGTTATTCTATCAGGTTTTTAGGTTTGTATGAGTAATATGTTGGGGGTGTCCCTGTTTTGGGACCATTGTCTTTTCATTGTGTATGCTTGTGTCTATATTTTTTGCTCTAGGAGACTGGGAGACATGAATTTATGGCCTAAAAGAACTAACAATTATTAATGAAACAAAATGTTATACTGTCAGTGATTTTAATAGTAGAAATACTATAAAAGTATACATAAAAAATAATACAAAGATTATTTAAAGACAGAAATGTTTACTGCCTGATGAATACTGATTTGTTTTATTTTCAAACAAAAGTGAATCTGTTTAAAGCTAAGATACAAGATTTGATCTATCAAATTAACATATTAATTGTACTAACTGCCATATGAGGGTATGTTTGAGAGATGAGTAAATTACAGGTTTCAGATTTATTTTCAGATAACTATTGTCTCTACTTGAGTAAATAAGACATACTACTTTTTGATGTTTGTGGATTTATTTTTAACTGTAGCTGCTTTAAACTTTATACTGATACTTTTATACACTTACAACAATTTATAACTTATGTTATTACACATCTTTATATATATATATATATATATATATATATATATATATATATATATATATATACATATGTTAATTTGTTCTTAATATATATTTATTCTTTATATATATATATATATATATATATATATATATAAAAGTTAATTTGTTCTTAATTAGTTAAAAAACTTAAAATATAATTATAGATATTATTGTATAGTTATGTAGTTATATTTAGAGTCTAATAATCTTTACAATTTTACATTTAAATCATTATAGATTGTCCAAAAATGATCTGAACCAGATGAGAATTTATTTATTTATTTATTTATTTATTGTTTGAGGTTCTATACCTCAGGGATTGTTTAGATTGTTTTTTAATTAATTTTTAATATTTTCCTTTTTAAATATTTATCAGTGGGTGTCTACAAACATTAACTACTCAGATTTAATATATGTATATATATATATATATATATATATATATATATATATATATATATATATATATATATATATATATATATATATATATATATATATATATATATAAACCATTCACTTCAGAACCATATATGTTCTCCATTTCTATAAAAGTAATAGCATGTACATATGACTAATTACACTACAATATATTCAAGAAATATATCCATATTAATATTAATTGATTAAATTATAGTATCAAAAGGGGAAGTCTATTCAAATATTTAAAATACTTAACACTCACATTGTATTCTTACAAGAAACACATATTACAGAAAGATATGGACAGATATGGACAGATGTAACTCTAATAACTTTTCAGTATTAGTAGGTTCTCATTGTAAACCACAACAAAAAAGAGGTGTGGCTATTCTGTGAAAACAAAATACTCCATTTTGATGCCCCAAATCATAAATTCATACTATGATAAATCTGGCATGTTTTGTTTGGTATCTTTGAATATAAATGGAAAGATTTACACATTAATTAACTTATATTGGATTCCTGGCCTGGGAGTTAAAGAGGTTGGACATCAGTTTGAAGACATTATACAACACTGCAAAGGGAGTGCAATATTGGCAGGTGATTTTAATTGTATATTATCTGATAGTGATACTAATGCAAAAAATACATAAAGGAAGCCAGCCACATCAAAGGTATTAATTGACTTTATTGACATGTTCAGTATTAAAGATGTAAATGAATATGGTAAGTCAAATTAATTATTTTTTACTTACCATTCATACCATCATGGCACTCAATCAAGAATTGATAGAGTATACATTTCAAGAGACATAACTTAAAAACTGGTTAAAGTTAAAATAATTACATGCCCTTTTTCCAGTCATAACACAATTACATTTGATTTGACAATGAATATTAAACAAAGTGTAAGTATTACTAGAATTCCATTATACATAACAAATTGGAAAGACTTTGAAATTTTATACGAAAGAGATACAGACTTTTCGATATATAAATCTTACAGACGATATATCAGAAATATATGCATGGGATTCTTTGAAGCTGTACTTATATGGCAAAGTTCTAACTTGGTTTATTAATAAGAAAAAACAGTAGAATAAAGATTTATTAGATTTATAAATAAGAATCGCTATACTGAAGTTAGATATCATCATCATCATCATCTTCTTTCAGCTGTTCCCGTTAGGGTTCACCACAGTGGATCATCTGTTTCCATTTCTTCCTGTCCTCTGCATCATGCTCTTTCACACCAACCGCCTGCATGTCCTCTCTTACCACATCCATAAACCTCATCTTAGACCTTCCTCTTTTCTTCTTACCTGGCAGCTCCATCCTTAGCATCCTTTTCCCAATATACCCAGCATCCCTCCTCAGTACATGTCCAAACCAACGCAATCTCGCCTCTCTTGCTTTGTCTCCAAACTGTCCAACCTGAGCTGACCCTCTAATATACTGATTCCTAATCCTGTCCACCCTAGTCACATGCAGTGCAAATATTAACATCTTTAACTCTGCCACATCCAGCTCTGACTCCTGCCTTTTTGTCAATGCCACCGTCTCCAACCCATATAACATAGCTGGTCTCACTACCCTCTTGTAGACCTTCCCTTTCACTCTTACTGGTACCTGTCTGTCACAAATCACTCCTGACACTCTTCTCCACCCATTCCACCCTGCCTGTACTCTCTTCTTCGCCTCTCTTCCACACTCACCATTACTCTGAACTGTTGATCCCAAGTACTTAAACTCATCCACTTTTACCACCTCTACTCCCTGCATCCTCACCATTCCTCTACTCTCCCTCTCATTTACACACATATATTCTGTTTTAGCCCTGCTAACCTTCATTCCTCTCCTCTCTAAAGCATATCTCCACCTCTCCAGGGTCTCCTCAACCTGGTCCCTACTCTTACTACATATCACAATGTCATCTGCAAACATCATAGTCTACGGGGCCTCCTGTCTAATCTCATCTGTCAACCTGTCCATCACCACTGTAAATAAGAAAGGGCTCAGAGCTGATCCTTGATGTAATCCCACCTCCATCTTAAACGTATCTGTCACTCCCACTGCAGTCCTCACTAATGTCACATTACCCTTGTACATATCCTGTACCACTCTTACATACTTCTCTGCCACTCCTGACTTCCTCATACAATACCACAACTCCTCTCTAGGCACCCTAATTTGCAAAGAAAAATTGATGAGATCAACAAAAATGTTTACAAATATTACATCATAAAACTATGATTAATTTTAAAAAGATCAAATTCAATTCTTAGTCTATGAATCCTTAAAGCCAAAGAAGAATCGCAACAGAACAAAGAAGATTATTAAATACAATCCGATAAAAGAAGTTTATATTCCAGGTACTAGGAAAAGAGTTTCAGATTTATAAGCTATTTTAGAGGCTTTCAAAACATACTTTAAGTTAATTGACACACATAACACAGAAATTGAACCTCAGAATGCAAAAAAATCCTTTTTTAATAAATATATCAAGAACAAACTAACAGAAGATCAAGTAAAGTTAATTTAAATCTATTACAATAACTGAGCTTAGATCACAAATTAATAAATTAAAATTAAATAAGGACCCTGGAAATCATAATATTATACCTGAGATGTGCAAATTATTAACTAAAGAAGCTTTAGGCTTATTGTTAAATGTATATACTTTAGTTAAAGAAAATAATAAGTCCCCTTTCCTGGAAATATGCATTAATTTACCAAATTATAAAGTAAGATAAAGATACAAAAGAATGTTCATCATACAGACCAATATCACTATTAAACATTGATTATAAAATGTTTATAGTAATACATGCTAGTAGATTAAAACAGTTGCTCCCTTTATTGATAGATGAAGATCAAACTGTATTTATAAAAGATAGAAACACATACAATAACATTAAAATAATTTTTACATTAATTGATTGTATCATTTTCACAAACAATAATATGACTTCATTGAGCTTAGACATCAATAGCACTTTTGATTCAGTTCACTGGGATTATTTATTTCTTGCTTTAGATGAATATAGATTTTCACAAGAATGTACTCAATAAAAGAATTACTATATGTTGAATCCTTAGCTTACATAAATATTGGGACATGCATATCTCGAGCTACTGTAATCACCAAGGGTATGAAACAGGGGTGCCCTCTATCCCCTTTGTTGTTTGCTCTGGTCATTGAATCTTTTGCAAATTGTATTAGAATGAATACAAATATCAAAGGCATATGTTTTAATAACAGTGTAGTCTCCAAAATTTACTTGTTTGCTGATATCTTATTGACTTTGGAAAGATCTTAGTAAGTCTTTACAAGCTTTATTTGACACAATAGATTTCTTCCAAAGAATTTCTGCCCTTAAATTCAATGCAAATTAAACAAGGATATTACTTATAAATTGCAATAAAACAGTATACATAAAAGTTTGCTAAATATATAGTTCTTGACAATAAAACTAAATACCTAGGGCTCACTTTAACAAATGATATGAATGAAACACTAACAAGTAACTTTAATAATATCTTAAATAAAATGACATGGCTCATGGAGAAATGAAGTATTTTTTTTTTTACTATGGTGGGCAAATGTTTTCTAATTAAGTGATTATTTTCCCAGTATTCTATTTTATACAAGCAATCTCTCTTCCTCCTCCCTAACATTATATACATCAGTTTAATAGATTAATGTTAAACTTCTTGTACCCTAATAAATATTGAATTGCATTAAATCATCATTTAAAGGATTGGGATGCAGGTGAATTAATCTTTCTGAGATTGAAATGTATGCCTTATCATCCACTGTAAAGTGGTTAGCTAGGTGGAAACAAATTCAAGAGGATATTTGGTTACAATCAAATTCTTCATTGTTGTTACAATATAAAAACGTTCTACCTAATACTTTTTATTTGATGGTAAGAGATTATATTCTAGATAATAAAAATAAACATATAAATTCCTAATTTATCACTAACCCAATAACTACTTTAAAAAAATCTATTTGAATAGAAATCCAGATATTAAGGCTTGGTCATTCTTATTATTTCCCATTGCATGTACAGAGGATAATATTGACACATTTGACATTAACAAAATGACTGTACTTAGATGGAAAAACTTGATATATTGGCATTGATTGTAGGATTCTGGAAAAGTTTTTCAAATGAACCAAATCATGAATAATTATAATATAGATAATGAATTGTGGCTGGTACAATAATTAAGACAATATATTATAAATAAAATAGAGTCAATGTATCCATCAACTAGACAAAATATTCCTAAACTTATAGAATTTTTGATTGTTATAGGTAATCCAACAGCTCAAGGAAAAAGATTATCTATCTAAAATATATAAAGTAATCAAAAACACAAAAATACATTATAAAGAAAAATATTGGGATTATTATAAAACTGTTAATAATCGACTCCATGAGCAGAAATACCTCACTAAAAGAATCACAGGCCTAAAGCAGATGCCTTATGCTGACTGCCTTAAAAAACTCCAGCTATACTCTGTCACATATTGTCTACTCCGAGGTGATCTCTGCTTAACATACAAGGCCATGTCAAACCCAGAGCTGTTGGACATGCTACACTTAAATAAATCCCAATCCCTCATAGCCACACACTCCAGGGATCGAAACCTTGTCATCACAATAAACAAAACATGCTGGAGGGATAGGTTTCTGACCCAGAGACTCCACAGACTCTGGAATAGACTGTCCATACATGTCAAGCATATCACCTCTTTGGCACTCTTCAAAAGGAACCTTGATGATTGGATGGGAGAAAGGAAATTCACCCCAGGGATCACGTCAGTCACCCTGCTAGATAGGGGTCCAGGGAAGTAAATAGTGTGGGAAGAAATAGCCAGGGAATTGTTATGGCTAGGCTTGTATAGGCCCTAGGGCCGATAGCCTAGTACCAACCTATGAACCTATGAGACTAATACTGATTTCTACAAGGCAAACTTTCATTACAATGGAAATTATTCTCTTGGAAATTTATTCACAGAATCCATATTACACCTCATAAAATGGAATTAATGTTTAATCAACAAATAAGATGTTGGAGATGTACATTAAAATTGAAAACTAACTGGTAACACATGTTTTATGAATGTAATCTCCTTATATTATTTTGGGAAAATTTGAATTCATTTTTGCAAACTGTTTTTAATGACAACTTTTAGTTGTGTTTAATGCCCTTATACCTAAGTGTGTTCCTAGATCTAAATATTCACTTCTATGGAATTTTTAGCTATTGCTCATAAAACAATTACTGCAAATTGGAAAAGTGAGACTTTACCTACATTTAAAGAGGTCAAGAACATGCCTCTTAATGTCTCTCAACTGGAAATGGCTACTATCAACTTAAGAAAAGAAAGAATGACTTCATATTACAACTTTTGGATAAAAGTCACAGAGATACTGTAGAGAACTGATTGTTATACAGTCTGAAACTGAACTTACTCTGAAGAAATATATTGTATTTGTTTAGACATTCTTGTAAATAGTTTTTAATTTATTATTGTGATGACCCCACTTACACCAGGTGTAATAACTAAGAAGCCTCAATTCTTACCATTGTCTCTGGTAAGGGAGCACCACTGAAAGCAGGGACAGAAGTACACAATTTCCCTTAAGAGTACACCAGTAGCAGGCTCCAAATCTGGGACTGAACTATATGCTTCACTCCAGGTCCTCAAATGAGTCTTCACGCTAACTACTGCAGAGCACTGTGTCCCAGTTCTAGGTATTTATCACACTCACTCTAAATATATTTGATATTCACACATAGAAATACTCTTTGGAAAGACTGGCACAGATTTACCTGCTATGTCCTCTTTCATAAATTGCAAGGTAACAGCTGTCACCAGATAAATACCACCATACCTTTCAAAAGGGGTGTTCAATTATATTGGATAAAATAAATATTGATATAAATGGTAACATGTAATCTAAACAGTAAGGCTTTTTGGAGTGTCCAGGTGTTATCACAATAAGCATAAACACTCTTAGGTTACTAAAAGTACTTTCTAAATAACTGACCACAATAAAAGGTAGTAAAATATTTAATAAATAAAATGATTTAAAACACATATAAACTGAATAACTGATTCCAATAAACCACAGAGTTTCACACATAGGAATTATGACAATAACACTGTAGGATAGGTTTCAGACTGATTTACGTAAAACTTTAACTATCTGACTGTAGTTCCCTAACTGTCTAAAGATTAACTGACCCTGTCTAATTAACTTAGCAAGGCAAGGTGATACTTTTACTTGTGTCAGACAAGATAAGAATATATGTCCACTCTTCAGGCTGTTATCTGGTCCTCAGCGACTGGAATAGAAACTCCTACTATTTCTGCTGAGCAGCTTTGGAAAACTCAATGAGTGATAACTACTGATCTGGACTACTCTGGAAACAACCATCAACTCAACTCAACTGACTCAGCACCTGCTTTTACAGCAGAATTTTTTAAAAGTCACAGAAAGTGGTTATGACAATTCTACTCTCTTATATCAGACTTTAAAAAGTAAACAAAACAGCTGCTGTGGAGATTCTATTCCTTTCAGCTCTGGCACATGATAACATCACATCTAGGTGAGCTGACTGGCATAACCTACATTTGGAATTCTTTTTAAAAACGTACATTTGGTCAGCCAGAAGAACACTGTTTAATTCAAATATCTTACATAAATCAAAGTAATAATCAAAAAACACAAACTTATCTATAAAACTATAGCTAGCTATGCTGGCATATATAACACAGAGTAATTTACAATTATTTACAAGTATTTACAAAACACCAGCCAGTCATGCTAGCACAGACAACATCTAATATCCTCACATTTATGCATTTTTTTCTTTCTTTGAGTGGTTGATAAATCAATATGTATGATTTTTATTCTGAATTATGATATGCTATATATATCTTAAAAATCTTAGTAAAATTATTTGAAAAAAAATATTTCAAGCACGGGCATTAATGCCTCTCTAGCCTGCCAATATATGAAAACAGTGGTTCCCTTAGTAAGTGTCCAATAACCAGCATGTTGATTCATAAACACACATGTTTTTTAATTGACCCTCCTGATTGTATTAAATTGTATTCCTTGGTTAATATAATATTTGTTAGAATTAATTTAATTTGTAGTTTTGAACATTTTTCCAGTAACCAGTAAAACAAAATTTATTCACAGCTAAATAATAAAAATGCTGTCAACATTCAACAGGACAATGAAGCCAAGGATCATATCCAAAGAACATGGATCATAGGATGATGTTCCTGTTTATTACAATCAGTTTCCTTCCTTTATACCACTACTACTCTGGTTCATAGGTAGTTACTTTCTGGTTACTCTGGTTGCTCAAGAATAAGGCAAAGTCAGAGATGTTCTGCAAAATTGGAGGCAGATAAGAGCAGGCTACTACAAATCATGCAAAATGTTAACAAGAAAAAAACATTATTTAACCCTTGTTAACCGGGTTAATCCAACTAGACTAATTGCTTCTTTCACAAGAGACTCAAAGTGGTATTTGTACTACTAGAGAAAATTTGGCCAGTGCATCGGGAACTTCCCCTACTCTTTGGAGCTGCTAGATGGTGCCAGAAGGCTACTATAGTAGCAAGGAAGAAGCATATGTGAAGCAGCATGGAGGAGGAGAGAAAAGCTATCTAGAGTTCGGAGGTGGAAAATGAGAATTTGGAGAAGAAATTGTGTTTGATATGGAGAATCAGAATGCAGATAAAGATTCCTGTGTGGATGACACAAATGAGCAGCATTTAGCTGTCTCAATGGAAAATGAAGTAAGTGAGCCCATAGGAGCAGTGCAGATAACAGAACTGGTGTCAGGAGGGCTTACAAATAATGTTCTGTTAAAAATAATCGAGCAGGATGATCCGGTGACAGTTGTGTTGTTTCATGGGATGAGATGG
This sequence comes from Protopterus annectens, assembly GCF_019279795.1. Lineage (NCBI taxonomy): Eukaryota > Metazoa > Chordata > Ceratodontiformes > Protopteridae > Protopterus > Protopterus annectens. The sequence goes on along the minus strand of NC_056725.1, from coordinate 498,844,550 downwards.
CAAATGATTTTTTTTGGAAGTGCTGAGGATGGTAGTGTGGAGATGGAACCAGGTGATGTGGCAGCAGAGAATGCAACAGATAAAACTTATCTGACAGCGACTGAAAGTAAAAGGAGAAATCCACAACAGACTGAGAAGGAGTTTGGTTTTGTGGCAGCAGAGAATGCAGCAGTTAAAATGTATGCAGCAAGTGACAGCAGATGAAAAAAGAGAGCAGCAGCAATCTGTAAGTAAAACCGTTTTGTAAAAAGAAGAGAAGGCCAACTGTGAAAATAATCACAAAAGCAGAGACTGTAATATACAGATATGGATGGGACACTTTGATAACTGTTTTTGGATTTAAAGAGCAAGAAATTCAGTGTTTTATACATACAGAAACAGAAACGTTTTGTAACTTAACATTTGAATATGAGAGACTAATGAAACTTCTTGATCTGAAAAAATGACATTTATCCATGGAGACTATATATTTTCTGGTAGAAACAAATGTTAAAAAAGGTTACTTTATGGTTTGGAGCTGAAGAACTAGAAGAAGAAGAAGAAGAAGAAGAAGACGATGTTAAAAATGCACCCATTGTTTAGTTGAACTGGTAATAACCTTGTAAAAGTTAGAGATGGGAGAAACATATAGAATGGTGTGTGGGGTGGGGGTGTGTGCTTTGAAATGTGAAAAAAAAAACACATGGTGAAACTGTTGCCAGGTGTTATTTTGTGGCTGGTCATAGAAAAACATTAAGACATGTTGGCCAGCCTAAACTATACTTCTTTTGTGGGAACTTTTCTCATTTAATTACTGGGGATGCACAAGCCAGTGCATTTCTTTGTGCCAGTCCCAAGCCCGGATAAATGGGGACGGTTGCATCAGGAAGGGCATCTGCTGTAAAACCTCTGCCAAAAATTACTGATGTGGAGAACTTTTCATAATTACATACAGGATCGGTCGAGGCCCAGGTTAACAACGACCGCCACCAGTACTGTTAGCCAACAGGGTGCTGGCGGAAACTGGGCTACTGTTGGCTGAAGAAGAAGAGGAGGGGGAAGGTATGCCTGAAGGCAGGAAGAGAGGAGGAAGGTTAGGAGTGTAGTACTGAGGGTAGGAACTTTGAATGTTGGCAGTATGACTGGTATAGGGAGAGAGCTAGCTGATATGATGGAGAGAAGGAAGGTTGATATATTGTGCGTGCAAGAGACCAGATGGAAGGGAAGTAAGGCCAAGTGTATAAGAGGTGGGTTCAAATTGTTCTATCATGGTGTGGATGGCAGAAGAAATGGGGTAGGGGTTATCCTAACGGAACAGTATGCCAAGAGTGTTTTGGAGGTGAAGAGAGTGTCTGATAGAGTGATGTTTATGAAGCTTGAAATTGATGGTGTAATGATGAATGTTGTTAGTGCATATGCTCCACAAGTTGGGTGTGTGATGGATGAGAAAGAAAAATTTTGGAGTGAGTTGGATGAAGTGGTGGTGAGTGTACCCAAGGGTGAGAGACTAGTGATTGGAGTGGACTTCAATGGGCATGTTGGTGAAGTGAACAGAAGGGATGAGGAAGTGATGGGTAGGTATTGTGTTAAGGAGAGGAATGCAGAAGGTCAGATGATTGTGGATTTTGTGAAAAGGATGGACATGGCTGTGGTGAATACGTATTTTAAAAAGAGGGAGAAGCATAGGGTGACGTACAAGAGTGGAGGAAGATGCACACAGGTGGATTATATCCTATGTAGGAGGGCCAGTCTGAACGAGATTGGAGACTGTAAAGTGGCGACTGGGGAAAGTGTAGTTAAGCAGCATAGAATGGTGGTCTGCAGGATGATGTTGGTGATCAAGAAGCGGAGGAGGAGTGTGAAAGCAGTGCCAAGGATTAAATGGTGGAAGTTAAAAAAGGGTGATTGTGAGGTGGAGTTCAGGGAAGAGTTAAGACAGGCACTGGGAGGCAATGAAGAGTTACCAAATAGCTGGGTAACTACAGCAGAACTAGTAAGGGAGACTGCTAGGAAGGTGTTTGGTGTGACATCTGGACAGAGGAAGGAGGACAAGGAGACAAGGTGGTGGAATTAGGAAGTACAGGAGAGTATACAGAGGAAGACGCTGGCGAAGAAGAAGTGGGATTGTCAAAGAGATGAAGAAAGTAGACATGAGTATAAGGAGATGAGGCGCATGGCAAAGACAGAGGTGGCAAAGGCTAAGGATAAGGCATATAGAGAGTTGTATGAGAGATTGGACACTAAAGAGGGAGAAAAGGACCTGTACTGATTGGCTAGACAGAGGGACAGAGCTGGGAAAGATGTGCAGCAGGTAAGGGTGATAAAGGATAGTGAGGGAAACATACTCACAAGTGAGGAGAGTGTGTTGAGTAGATGGAAAGAGTACTTTGAAGGGCTGATGAATGAAGAGAATGAGAGAGAGAGAAGGTTGGATGATGTGGGGATAGTGAATCAGGAAGTGAAGCAGATTAGCAAGGAGGAAGTAAGGACAGCTATGTAGAGGATGAAGAATGGAAAGGCTGTTGGCCCAGATGACATACTAGTGGAAGCATGGAGGTGCTTAGGAGAAAGGGCAGTGGAATTTTTAACCAGATTGTTTAATGAAATTTTGGAAAGTCAGAGGATGCCTGAGGAGTGGAGAAAAAGTGTTTTGGTACCTATCTTTAAGAATAAGGGTGATGTGCAGAGCTGCAGTAACTACAGAGGGATACAATTGATCAGTCACAGCTTGAAGTTATGGGAAAGAGTAGTGGAAGCTAGGTTAAGAAGGGAGGTGATGATTAGTGATCAGCAGTATGGTTTCATGCCAGGAAAGAGCACTACAGATGCAATATTTGCTCTGAGAGTGTTGTTGTAGAAATACAGAGAAGGTCAGAAGGAGTTGCATTGTGTTTTTGTGGACTTAGAGAAAGCATATGACAGGGTGCCTAGAGAGGAGTTGTGGTATTGTATGAGGAAGTCGGGAGTGGCAGAGAAGTATGTAAGAGTGGTACAGGATATGTACAAGGGTAGTGTGACATTGGTGAGGACTGCAGTGGGAGTGACAGATACGTTTAAGATGGAGGTGGGATTACATCAAGGATCAGCTCTGAGCCCTTTCTTATTTGCAGTGGTGATGGACAGATTGACAGATGAGATTAGACAGGAGGCCCCATGGACTATAATGTTTGCAGATGATATTGTGATATGTAGTGAGAGTAGGGACCAGGTTGAAGAGACCCTGGAGAGGTGGAGATATGCTTTAGAGAGGAGAGGAATGAAGGTCAGCAGGGCTAAAACAGAATATATGTGTGTAAATGAGAGGGAGGGTAGAGGAATGGTGAGAATACAGGGAGTAGAGTTGGTAAAGGTGGATGAGTTTAAGTACTTGGGATCAACAGTTCAGAGTAATGGTGAGTGTGGAAGAGAGGTGAAGAAGAGAGTACAGGCAGGGTGGAATGGGTGGAGAAGAGTGTCAGGAGTGATTTGTGACAGACGGGTACCAGTAAGAGTGAAAGGGAAGGTCTACAAGAGGGTAGTAAGACCAGCTATGTTATATGGGTTGGAGACGGTAGCATTGTCGAAAAGGCAGGAGTCAGAGCTGGATATGGCAGAGTTAAAGATGTTAAGATTTGCACTGGGTGTCACTAAGATGGACAGGATTAGGAATCAGTATATTAGAGGGTCAGCACAGGTTGGACAGTTTGGAGACAAAGCAAGAGAGGCGAGATTGCGTTGGTTTGGACATGTGCTGAGGAGGGATGCTGGGTATATTGGGAAAAGGATGCTAAGGATGGAGCTGCCAGGTAAGAGGAAAAGAGGAAGGCCTAAGATGAGGTTTATGGATGTGGTGAGAGAGGACATGCAGGCAGTTGGTGTGAAAGAGCATGATGCAGAGGACAGGAAGAAATGGAAACAGATGATCCGCTGTGGCGACCCCTAACGGGAACAGCCGAAAGAAGATGATGATGAACAAGATACAATGTAACCAGTGAGGGTAGAGAGGGCATACAACAAGAAGGTGTGTGACTGAATGCAGGCTGTATAAAAACAGGGACACTTTTGAGTGGATCATCAAGAACAAACAGTAAATAATGAAAAAGAAAGGAATGAAAACATACATGAGAAAGGACAACAAGAGACTGAGGGCGAGGGTGACCTTAGTGAAGAAGAAACTAGAAGACAAAATATGGATAAGAAAAAGGATGACTTGGCTTGCATACAGGAGCAGAGGTCAGGAGAAGGGACTGACACTAAGACTTTTTTTGAATTTCTAGCCAGTGAAAAGTCTGATTCTGATGATCAAGGATTAGTTGTATACAAATCCAAGAAACATATTTTACAGGGGAACGAGTACAAAATAAGAAAGAAATGAAAATTTAAAAATATTTCCCTAAACTTAAAAAGAAGGAAAGCAACAATTTTAGAATACTTCCAGTAAATGTGAACAGTATTATTAACACTCCAAGAAGGGTAGAGATACCAGAATGAATTGCTAAATGTAATGCAGATGTTATTGTTAGAGGATGTAAGATTCCTAACAAGTGAAGAAAACGTGCAAAGAGAAAAAAATGTGCTGTGGAATTAAAATATGAAACTTAGAAAGTTGTTCTTTACTGGCTGTGTTAATAAGCAGTGAAAATACCAAGTGCACCATTGGTAAGGTTAGGAAGGTTAACTGTTAACTGTTGTGGATGTGAGGTAGAGAGAATGTTTCTAGAACTATAGCATTGTATGCAATAAAAATAGCAAGGAAACAGACAACGGGCCAGATTCCAAAATACTTGCTCTCAGTGTCAGTGATCATTTACACTGATTGCAGGTGTTTTGTAAACTGTCCCCTGTAGAAAGGCTGTTTATATATAGACCGAAGCATGTCACTTACACTGGGGGCAGCAATTCTTTTGGAATCTGGCCCAATCTGTTTAATCAAATATTAGACTAAGTGGTAGTTAACATGAAAATTGTAATTGCAGAGGACTTTAATTGTGATTTAAGTGGAATACATAAAAAGAAAAGGCAAGATGTAAAAATACAGGAAGTGATAAAATATGCTAAGCTAGCTGTGTGGAAGAAACGTCAGTGGACTTACATAAGGGAGACACTTGGATCTGAAATTGATAATTTTGTATTATAAGAAGGTCGGCGGGGGGGTGGGTGGATGGATGGTAAAAGAGTTGTAACAGGTTTCTCAGATGATTTAGCAATATGGATGGAGGTGATGGAAGAAAAGGAAACTATTTAAAGGAAAGGGAATAAAAAGAATAAATGAGAAATTATGGAATGAAATTTGAGAATAGGAAGTATTACAGTTGTGGAAGGATCATATAACCGTGAAGGACTTCTATAAAAATTGGTTTGAGTGGTGGAATGTATTTAAAGAGAAGTATAAAAAGTATTTTTTAGTGGCAGAATGATGCAAGAAAGGAATAGAAAGGGAGATAGGAGAAATGCATAGAAATGTATTGGAGACTTTAGAGAATAATATAACAGCGTATTATGATATAGAAAAAGAAATATATTTATATAACATGGAGAAAAAATAAGGCATTAATGTTTAAGCAGAAGAATTATTTACAAGGGAGATGGGAAGAGGTATCTTCATATTTAGGCAAAATAATAAAGGAAGATATTAGTGTAATAAGAGAAATGAAAAATATAAAAGGAGAGGTAAAAAGTACCTAAGAGCAAATTATAAATATTGTAGTACTGCGCATAGAAAATAAGAGAGAATGGAAAGTAAAGAAATTTCCAGAACAAGTTAAGGAAGAACTTGATGAAAAAAATTACTATTAGTGAACTGGATAAAATACTTAAGAAAGTAAACGTTAATTCAGTACCATGGCAAGATGATATAGGGTATTGAATGTCCAAGAAGTTAATGAACTGATAAAGAGGGTATTTTGTAAATGTACTCTGAAGGAAGTTTTTGTTTATGAAGAATTAAGCAGTGGGATATTACAATTTATAGGGAAGGAAGATGAAAAAATTAAATAAAGAAATTGGAGCGCCATCACATTAAATAACATGGATTGTATATATTTTTTCTTTTTTTATGGGAATAATACAGAGTGGAATGGAAGAAAGGATGAAGCATATTACAGAAAACAGTATATATGTTTTAAAAGGGAAGGGATGTCAAGATTTGTTGCAGATTTGTTATTGGATGTGAGAGAAATTGTGGATGATGCTATAAGTAAAAGGAAGGAATATGAAACTGATGGTAGGTGATATCAGCAAGGCATTTGATACTGTTGGACATGATGCTTTTTGGAATGTTATGGAGAGGTATGGAATAGGTACTAGAATTAGGAGAGTGCGTATATCGGTATATCAGAATAACGGCGTGAGAGTGTCCTTGAATGGGTGGCTGAATAAAGGAATATACATGAAGTATAGTTTAAGACAAGGATATCTCATGAGTGGAATATAGTTTGCATTGATGATAAATGTGACAGTGAATGAAGTAGCTTATAAAATGAAAGATGCTACATATGCAATGCAGAAGGACGTGGTGATACCAGTTGTTTTAGCATAAGCAAAGGATATAGTTGTAGTCTCCAAAAACAAAATATGGGTGAGGGAAAGTGTTGGCCTGTCTGAATGAATAATTAAAAGAAATGGGAATGACCTGGAATAAAAATAAACTTAAGGCTTTGGGTGATGTGGTGAAAATTTGGGAGGGGGTATATTTTTGAATAAATGAAGTGTCTTTGCTAGGAAGAATATTTGGGAAAATTGTTGTAGTTATGAAGTAATGGTAGGGCTGATAAAAGAATTGAAAGAGATATGTCTTGAAATACAACACCATCACTATTCAAACCTCAGGAAACAAAGTAACAAACTTAAAAGAAGGCAGCCAAACAGTGAAGAGGACCAGACACAACAAGCTAGCACTGTTGTTCTCTGTTAATAAAAACTAGAACTTCATCAGAAAAACAATAACAATGACCCACACCACAATTTTAAAGAAAAAAGAGACTATCATATGGCTTGTAACATCCAATCAGCAAACAGAAAAATATATAAATAATATAATACATTGGCAGCAAAGTAATTGCCTATTAACTATGTAACATCAAACATTAAAAACACTTTAAGCTTAGCAATAAAAATTGAAAAAAAAAATACTGCATAACCTTAGTAACTGCAAAAAACATTTAATATTAATGCTATTATTTGGGAGGCCGTGGTGGTGCAGCGGTTAGCATTGCCACCTCACAGCAAGAGGTTCTCCGGTTTGATCCTCAGCTGGGGTGCCTTCTGTGCGGAGTCTGCATGTCCTCCCTGTGGTCATGTGAGTTTCCTCCAGATGCTCCAGTTTCCTCCCACATCCCAAAGACATGCTGTAGGTGGATTGAATACTCTAAATTGGCCTTAGGCATGAGTGTGTGCATGTGTGTGTCTTTCGTGGAAGGTTGGGCATCGGGCTGGCAACTCAACACCATAAAACTTCACTGCCCATCATGAGTGGACAAGTGATCCACTGTGGTGACCCCTAACCGGGAAAAAGACAGAAGAAGAAGATTAATGTTATTATTCAAACCTGGAGCCCGATAAGCAGCTAGATCAATCTGCCACAAACTTTCACAGGATTCTAATAATGTTTTGAATTGCTGCAAAAAGGACAAGATTTAACAGTTTCAAGCACAAAAAAAGCAGACTTCTTAAAATCATGACCAACACTAGCATGCCTTGCCAAAGTGTTATAATGGTCATTCTTTTTAATGGCCAAGATATGCTCGTAAACCCTTTTATTTAAAGATCTAATTGTCTTTCCTATGTAAAATCCATCACAGGAAGAACAAAATGCAACACAAGCAACATTCTTAGTGTTCAGCAAAAAAAATCTAAAACAGCAAATAAACTTACACAGTTAGTGACACTAAGAAAAACTTCACAAAACCAAAGTATAAGTGTTTGCTGTAGTGTCTAAATAAGACATTGTTGCTGTTCTGCTTCCTAGTTTTGTACAAGTGCTCATATATTCTGTTCTTAAAAGCTCCATATGTTTTTCCAACATAAAAAGCCGGACAGGACATACATTTAGCCAAATAAATAACGTGCCTCGTACCATAATATCAGTTGCAAAGGTCTTTGATTCTGATGAAGTTCTGTTTTAATGGATGAAAGTGCTTAATCACAATAAAGTTTATTGGATATACTGTTTTTGGAATGTTTTTATGGGAGTCTTTATTGTCCGGTGTTCTGCTCATAGCCAGCTACAGTGAACACTTATGCTTTGGTTCTGAAAATTCTTAGTGTTGCAATCAAACCTGTCCTTGGCCCATACCACTCTGTTGCAATGTTTAAATTCCACAGAAGTGGAATTAATAATAAATCTGCATTGCTTACAGTGTCCACAAGAAAAAGTGCCAAACACAACTCAAATATCTTGTGGTCATTGACAACTTCTCTGTTCAAGAAAAGACTTGATATTAATTACTTTCTTAAAAGTAAAAAGGGGTTTGTCACCAATTTCATTGGCGAGGTCAGGATTCCCTATCAAAACATTCCAATTATCAACTAAAATGTGCTTGATTAGCCACATCTCATTACAAAAAGGTAAAGGAAATACCAAAGAATAACTAGCAGACCTTTGAACATCCACATTCACAAAAATTGTGTTAGATGAAGTTTTGCGCCAAAGTTGTAATAAAATAGGACAAGCCACACTGTTCCTTAAAGCAACAACTTCATTCTCAATTTTTGCAAGGCAACTAGGAGCATAACCTCTTTCTACAAAAAATTGCCTGAGCACAATCAATTCTCTCAAAAAAAAAAAACTGTTTGGTCAGTTGTCAACCTGCTCAAATGAATCAGCTGACCCTTGGCCACACCTCTCTTCATATGTCCCAGGTGCAAACTGTCCTTTTGAATATACTGATTGACAAAAGTTAATTTCCCAAAGATCTCACTAGTAAAACATGCTTGGAGTGGTTTAAAGTCAAATGGACATCCAAAAAGTTTATATTATCACTGAGTCCTCCTATGGTGAACCTTAATAATTCGGTGGTACTATTTAAATCATGCACAAATGAAATAAACTTGTCATGATCACCTTTCCAAAAAATAAAAAGATCATCAATGTAATGCCAGTAAAATAGAATATTGACTACCATAGGGTGCTTGATGAAATATTTTAATTCCCACATAGCCATAACCAAATTGGCAAATGCAGGTGTCACTCTAGTAGCCATGGCAACTCCAGAGATTTGTTGGAAATACTGATCATTGAACTTAAAGAAGTTGTTGTCCACCAACCATCAATGAAATATGTCTTCTGTGCAGGAAATATAGATTAGCATTCAGGAAAAATGTTTATCTGGTGAATTTGTTATTAATGAGAAAAATAGTGTATATGTCAAATGTTTATATGATCCCAGTAAAATATGAAATGGAAATTGTACAGTTTGTCTCTTCTTACATATGAGGTTCAAAATTAAACACAATTATGAGGTGTGTTGTATATGAGTGAAGATGAAGGGAGATTGGGAATACTAAATCCAGTTGTGTATTCTACTTCTTTAAAGCTGTATGGAGTATTAAAGTGGTTAAAAGAAGAACATGATAATTTAATGGTGAGAATGTATAAATCTTAGTTTAAAAAATCTGGGAAATTATAACAATAAAAAAGAGATAAAAATACGTGAATGAAAAAAATTAAAAATTATCGAGAAAAAATATTAACATGAAAAATAAAAATTGATGATATAGAGAAATATAGAAGGATGTGGTATAATAACATGATGAACCAATATTATTGGGTAAATCCATGGGAGAATTTACTAGAAGTTATTAAAGTAAGGAAAAGGTGGTGCACCAAGATAGTAGAGTGCCAGGATTTCCTATGGAGACTGGCAATAAGTAAGTTACCAGTAAAAGGAGACTATGCCATATACAAATAAACCTGAAAGAGTGTGTTGATTTTGTGGGTTGGAAAAGCCAACAGAGCACGTTTTCTTTGAAATTTAAAAGCACGTTTTCTTTGAAATTTAAAAGCATGGTGAAACTGTAGAAAAGAAAAATTAATGACATAAATTTTGGCAAGTCTTCTCAACCTCTTTTGAAGCATTCCTGATTAATCTCTGTACTCCCTCTCTTAGCAACACCCATATTAGACAGATATGGTACTCAGTGTGTCTCATGATGTTAGGTATGAAGGTGCCAAGCAGTACTGTTCTGAGGACTGGTTTCTATGGAAACCCATTCACTACCTCCCTTTCTTTTTATAGAGGCCCCTCTCTAGTAGTGCTTGCTTGCTGCCATTCTGCCATCTATCTAACTATGTGGTCTTCTTTTGCCCTACTTAAAGTGTTTTCATTATGACTGACAGCCTTATGTGTGAGATTGAGTCAAAAACGTAACTGATATCAAGGCACAACACATCCAACAAGTTTTATTAGTTAGGTTCCAATGTAACAAATTCATAAAACTGGGTCAAAATACACTGGCATGATCTGCTTGCCTCAAACCCATACTGGTTCTTGCATGCACCTTTTTTTTCCAGAAAGCAACTGGTCTTTACCTCACTATTTTATACACAACTTTTTTATTCTACTGATGTCAGATTTACAGTATGTATCTGTACTTACTTAGATTAGTTTTAACTTTCCCTTATAAAGTCGCATCACTGTGACATCTTTTCAGTCTTATGGAACCTCTGTGCTACTGAACTATTGACTGTTTTGTCAGAGAATCTGTAAGCACACTCATCAACTTATTTTGGCTCCTCAGGGATTTTTCTTTTTTTCTTAAGGCATTACATTCTATCTTCCTTAAGTGAAAATGTTGTTAAAGGTTTATAGTGCCTGCATATTTGAACTGTTTCTTACTGAAATTAATACACCTTGTTTGCTGTAGCATAGACTAGATCCAGGCCTGCTGAATCTTTTGTTTGTATGCTTGTTGTTTGTTTGCTTGTTATTTCCCTGGAACACTAATTCCACCTAAAACGTGGCTTCTCAGTGCTTCTGTGGATCCCTAGTGATATCTGCATTGCTTACTGTACTTATTTCCTTGTTTCACTTGAAAGAAAGTTACTATTTGTCGTTTTTCCATTTAAGTTACCTGTAACGCATTGCACTTAAGTTACCTGGCACTTGCTCACTAAAGCAATTATATAAGTCAGCACTAAAAATTAAAAGCACTACACCCTCACTCCCCATTGGCCCTTGTTTTCAATTATAAAGGAATTCCCAATATTATTCTAGCATGTCCAAAGGTCAGTTGCCAATCTCCTCTCCGGTCCAGCTCGTGAACCTGGGAATCTTGAGGCAATGTTACAACTGCCTCATGTACACAGACAACCCTCTCCTCCTCCCAACAAATTCCAACACATGTGAGAGATGCAACCATATAGCCAAACTGGAGGCTAAGCTCTCTCAACTCAGTACTGGCATAACCAGTCAGGAGGAGAAGGAAACCACACTCACTACAATTCCAGTCTCACATAGACCTACCACAACAGCAAACCAAACACATAATCACACAAAAACATACTCAGAGGCTCTAAATAAAGATCTGCCTAAGCAGCAGAGACCTCCAAAGCAGACACCCAAGCAACCACTACCCCAAAACAAAACACGTGCAACACATATCTCACAAAGCCAGTGTGCCGGACAATCACAGCCCTTAAGGCTAAACAACACACCTGATACACTTGTAATAGGTGACTCTATCGTCAGGCACACTGACGTCCTGCTCACCAGGCTGAACAAGGAGAAGGTCACGGTGAGCAGCCTGTCGGATGCTAGGATCCGCCACATAACACAAGCACTCAGGTCACTCCAAGGCAAGTACAAATATGACTCAGTCATTGTCCATGCTGGTGTGAATGACCTGAGACGTACCTCCCTGGACTACATGAAAAGAGACATAGAGGAGCTCTCTGAGCATGTAGCCCAGGCCGGTATGACCCTGACCTTGAGTAGCATCTTACCCTCACCAAGAATGATGCCACAATATGAAGACAAGATGATCAATTTCAACAATTGGCTTAAGTACTGGTGTCATTCAAAGGGGATCCAATGCCTGTCAGCCTGGGATGATATGCTCGACAAGCCACGATGCTTCACTAGGGACGGCTTGCACCTGTCACCCCTGGGCTTTTGGATATTGGCAAAGGCTCTTGCTACCCCATAGTGCCTTTTTTAGGCAAGGCTCAAAAGACAAACCCACCTCCATAGGTATCACAAGGGATAAGAAACTAAGAGTAATGCTACTCAACGCCAGAAGTCTAAACCTCAAGATGCATGCACTTGAAACTCTCCTTAGCATGGAGAACTTCGATATCTGTGCAGTAACAGAAACCTGGTTCAGGGCTCCCGAGAGCACCCCAGCACTACCAGGTTATACCTCATACCATGCTTTTTGGCCCCAAAACTTGGACCGAACCACAAAAGGAGGGGGAGTATCGATATTCATCAAAGATACCCACACCTCCAGGTTGGTGGCAAAGCACGAAGCATCAGAGACTATCCATGTGCAACTAACAGTGGGTAAAACTGCCTTCCAGTTTATAGCCTGCTGCAGACCACCCTCCCAAACCCAGGAACCCCACTCGGCCTTCCTGAGAACACTGGAAAATATGAAGGTCTCTCCAAAAACCATTATATTGGGCGACTTCAACTACCCAAACATAGACTGGGAGCATTGCTCTAGTTCCAACACCCTAGCCCAAAGGTTCCTAGAATTCATAAACTCAAATGCTATGGAACAACTTGTTACCACTCCCACAAGAGGGAAAACATACTGGACCTGATCATCACCAACATGGGGACTCTATGCTCCAGACCAGAAGTGTATCCCTCACTGGTAAGATCAGACCATAAACTGATCTCACTGGATATTCACATCCCGACCCCACCCCTGCCCAGAAAACCACAGTGAAAAACTTCTCTAAAGCAAATTTCACACTCCTCAAAACCGAGGTGGAATCCTTCAAAGCCCCCGGGCCTGTGGAAAATACGGCCCAGACCGCAGAATCCTTTATAAATGCATTCTATGAACACCTTCAGGAATGCATGGATCATGCAATCCCAAATAAAACCAAGACCCAATCCTCCAAAGGCAGACGTCCTGTCTGGTGGACCCCAGCCATAAACAAACTATACAATAGAAGGAGGAAGCTACTACATGATAGAGCAAAATCCCAAAAAGGGAAGGCATCTCTGATCAGTATTAGCAAAAATCTAAGGGCACTCATAAAATCGTCTAAGGCCAGCTTTGAGACAAAAATTGCACAGGACACTAAGGATAATCACAAGGCTTTCTTTAGTTATGTTAGGAACCTGGGTGGGAATTCCCAGATATGCTCAGAATTAGTCCAAAATGACAAAAAATACACCAAACCCACAGACATTGCCAACATCCTAGCTGACAGGTTCAACGCAAACTTCTCCCCTCCCCTCCCCACCAAAAGGGCAAATATCTATCCCAGCAGAGTGCTGCCCCCCTGACATCTCAGATGCTCAGGTAAGAGCCGCCATCTCCAAAGCAAAAAACACAGCATCAATGGGACCAGATGGTGTCCCGGGCTGCATCCTACATGAACTCCAAGGAGAGCTAAACCCAAACATAAAACTACTGTTCAATCTCAGCCTTACTACAGGATATGTACCCAAAGAGTGGCATACAGCAACAGTGGTCCCTCTCCACAAAGGTGGTGCCTCAACGAACCCTGGAAACTATCGCCCCATAAGTCTGACTAGCTTGGTCTGCAAAGCTATGGAAAGGATCATCATGGACCTCATAAATAAAGATATTGGGGACCTACAGACACTGGATCCTACCCAGTTCGGCTTTGTTAAGGGCAGATCCTGCCTCTTAAACCTGGTCAACTTCTTTGAAACAGTCACCAAGGCCATTGACGAAGGGAAGGTGGTCCACACAGCCTACCTGGACCTCGCAAAAGCCTTCGATACAATACCCCACTCGGGCATTATAGATAAGCTCACCAGCTTAAATATAAACCCCTATGTCACTAGATGGGTTGCAAACTGGCTCAACGACAGAACCCACATGGTTAGAATTGCTGGAGCCATGTCAGACTCCAAACCAGTTACAAGTAGCATCCCACAAGGCTCAGTCCTGGGACCTCTCTTATTCGGTATATATTTCTTGGAGGTACAGGCCAACACAGAAGGACTGTGGCTGACCAAGTTCGCAGATGACTGCAAACTGGGCGCCATAACTGACTCTCCAGCCGACACAAGCATCCTCCAAAAGGGCCTCATAGAAACAGACAACTGGTGCCAGAGCCATGGGCTCAAGCTAAATGCCAAAAGTGTATAGTCATCCCTTTGGCAAAAACAAAGTGCCCACAAATTACCACATAGGTGGTAATCCATTAAATACAGAAGAAGTAATTAGGGACCTGGGGACCCAAGTTGATAGCAATCTCTCATTTGACAACCACGTGGCCAAAGTGGTTAGAAAAACATTTTATATAGCCCACCTAATCATGAAGGGATTCACATCTAGATTAGGGGAGGTCATCATGCCTCTTTACTCATCCCTCATCAGGCCCATAATCGAGTACAATGCCGCTTTTGGGATGTACCTTACCAAACACCTGCAGCAACTGGAAAGAACCCAAAAGTACCTCACCAAGAGGATCAAAGGGCTCAAAGAGATGCCATATGCTGCCCGGTTAAAGAAACTCCAGCTCTACTCAGTGGCATACTGCCTGCTCAGAGGCGCCCTTTGCCTGACGTATAAAGCCATGTCCAACCCGGAATTAAGGGACATGCTGCACCTCAAAAAATTCAAATCCCATCGAGCTACACGCTCGAGAGACTTGAACCTCAGCACTGAAATAAATAGGACATGCTGGAGGGACAGATTCATAACCCAGAGGCTCCCTTCACTCTGGAATAAAATCCCAGTCCAGGTTAGGCAGAGTCCCTCATTGACTCTCTTCAAGAGGAATCCTGATGAGTGGATGGGAGATCGTAGGTTTACCCCGGGTATCACTTCTGTGTCACTGTTAGACAGAGGAACAGTATACTAACCTCGAAAAAGGGCATAGCAAAATTAATTTAAAATGGGTGGCGAAAGCCAAACATACTCTGGCTAGGCTTATAAATGTCCTAGGGCAGATAGCCTAGTATGAACCAATGAACCTATGAACCTATAAATTAAAAATAAATTACTGAAACTATGCTTCAACTACTAAGTGCATTTGATATAAAGGCAATCTAAATAATCATTATACTCACTGACACTTACACTGACAACCTTATCTTGGTGAGTAGTTTAACATTTACTTACCCAGTATACCAGTTCCCCATTGTCCTTCTACTTTTATTTTATGGCATACAGAGGTCACATTCTTGTGGTTTCTTATAATTACCAGGCGATAGAAGCCTTCTGCCTGAACATGTTGGAACTAGAAACTTAGAAATTGTGCTTTACAGATTTGAAAAAAAAAGTTTTACTGTTCTCTACACTCGGTGCATATTAATTGTGTTGTTTGTAAATGAAGTTGTATAAATAATTATAATAATCTGAAGCTGAAACTAAAGCTCATACCTTCTGCCTCGTTTTGTGTTCAGGCCATTCATCCATCCAAAGTTACAGCATACGTGGGACAAACTGGCTGGCTGCTCTTGTTGCAAGCTATTGGGCGCAATAGCACTGTAGTTTCTGCTATGTTGATGAGTCCCTGCAAGCAGTCTTGACAATGATTTAAAGAGTCATGATTGCCTTGAATTGTGGCTGTGTAAATGACATGCGTAAGTGTTTGTATACTGTTACAGACTATAGCAAGGACCTCTCTCCTTGCTACAGTACTGCAAAGATGTTTTAATAGTTCAACTACTGACACACATTGGCAAAGAGTTATTAAACTGATACATAATAGCTGTTTGTCTACTATCAAGAAGGAAGTTATTTGCCAGTGTATGTGAAACTGTCTCAAGGCACTCTCATAGCTTCATAGCTGCTTGGTACAGTTAAGCTTAACAGGTGTTGGCAGAACAGAGAGCCATTTTGTGGATAGTGGATGTACAAAACGGTCCTTTACATATCTGAAGACCTTGTTTTTTGATGCTCAATTTATACAGGAATTTTTTGTCTTCACCTTCACACTGGGGGTCTCCAAATGGGGTCATTGCCTAGGACACCAACAAGACTAGCCACAGCTCTGCTCCACAGATTGCCTCTTTCTACTCCATATTAAGCTACATTGGTCTCTTCTTTCTTTAACTTGGGCCTTTTTAATGTCCTTCTCCATTACATTTCTAAAACTTTTCCGTATCTTTATCCATAGACTGTTCTCTGTAGTTACTAATTTAATTCTCAGAAACTTCTGTCATTGTAGACTGACTGCCTACCATCTCTCATTTTGGTTTTGCATGTTACTTTCTCAATGATGAACTGTTTTGTGGCCTTACCACTGTTTTTAAAAAATACTTTTACTTAGCTCATAAAGCTTCTCACCCATATTATGTAAGACATTTAGTATTTAATACTTGACCTTTCGTTGTAATGTCCTGAAGAAATGAGTGAAACCATCATGGCTTAGTAAGGTAACAGAACAAAAGAAAACAAAACCAAAAAACAAGCCTGGTAACTCCACTTTAATAATGGTAACCAGTCCCAGTGACTAAGCACTTTCACCAAAATGCCTTGGCTTCATCAGAGTCATTGAGAAACATAAAATACATGTTTAAACATATAAGCCACTTCACATAACAACCAATCACAGACAATTACATCCTTTCCACACCTACTAACTATATAAATCTATAATGAAGTCTAATTAAAATGTGTCCAGACATAACTAGATTAAAAAACATAGGATTCACTGTGTAAAATGACACTCTTTGTCTAAAAATGCATCATACAAGAGTATAAACAATAATATGAACAATGATATCTACCTTAATAGGCTACGTGTGTTGTATTCATGTGAATGAATTGTGTAACTATAAAATAATTGCACAGCCAGCCCACCTATACCTCATTAGCTCTTTGTTTCAATACAGAAATGAAAGATATACTATCATTTAAACCTGGTGGGCTTGTGGCATTAAGTCTTAACTGCCACCTATATTCCCTATTCTCAACTTTGAGGTTGTTGTCACCACCTCTCTCACTCGGGAGAACCCGGTCAATGACAAAGAAAATGAATTTATTAAAATTAGGGCAAACAGAACTGTGCATAAACAAAGCGTTGTGTGCATTTTTTGTCTTAATGGCGCTTAGATGTTCAGCTATTCTGTCTCTAAGCCTACGTACCATTTTGCCGACATAAAATCCTTGACAGCTGGTACATGTTGCAAAGCAAACTAACATAGTCGTATTGCAACTACATCTGCCTGGGCATGGGAGGACAAAATCATAGCTTTGTACTGAGACATATGGTCCAACATTGATATATTTACAATATCTACATGCCCCACATTTGTACATTACAGAATTGTGCCTCTTGGTCTTATGCCCTTCGAGAATGTTCTTGATGTTTTTGCCCCTACTGAACACAACCCTGGATCTAGACCCCAACTTTTCTTTTGTTTGCTCGTCGAGGCTAATGTGCCAAGATCTATTAATCATGGCAACAAATGACGGAGTCAAATAGCTGTATCTCAATACAAATACCTCAGGGTTCTTTGATTGTCTTGTGCCTAGTATGCTTCCCCCACCTACACCCAATATGGGTGGAAAAACAGTACTCCTTTTACTAGTCACCTCCTGCCGCAACTTCAATAATAATTTCAGGGGGTATCCTCTTTCAAGAAACATCCCTAGCAAGGTGTATAACTCATTTTTAAAGTGTCATTGTCACTGACCAAGCAAATCAATCTCACCATCTGACCTTTAATGATACTCTTCCTTTGGTGGAGAGGGTGGCAACTATCAAAGTGTAATAAGGAATTAGAACGAGTTTCCTTCCTGTGTATATTACTTTGTAACCCTGCCTAGGTTTTACTTAAACGAATGCCCAAAAAATCAATCTCATTAGGATGCCAATGACTTGTAAATTCCAGAAATAGAGTAGTGTTGTTCAGATAATCAACAAAGGTCTTGACCACATCTTCATTCTCCCTCTATAAAATCAAGATGTCATCCAAAAATCAATTGTACAACATGATTTTGGCCATAAACAGGGAAGGAAAGATACATGTTTGCTCTGAAATTAGCACACCTGGGGGCACATTTCGCCCCCATGGCCACTCCTGCAATCTGCTGGAACAACTCCCTCTTAAAATTAAGGAAGTTGTTTTTAAGTACAATTTCCATAAGATCCACCAGTATATTAATTTTGGTTCTATCTTTTCACTTTTGAGGAGGCTTTCACGAAAATATATCAACCCTTCCTCATGGGGTATGACTGTGAATAAATTCATCACATCAATAGTGAGAAAAGAAAACTCACTTGAGCTTCCTAACCCTTTTAAATGTTCCAGGCAGTGCCAGGGATATCTAAGTATATGTTCAACTCCCCTCACAACCAGATGGGCCCCTTCATCCACAAATGCTGCAAGGGGCTCAGTTTTAGACCCCCTTGCTGCCACTATTGGTCTGAATGGCAGATTATTAACATTTTTGTGGATCTTGGGGATCCCAAAAATGACAGGTGTAGTGGAATGGTCCACACTTAGAAATTTTAATTCATTCTGATATAACACCCCCTGGAATAAAGCATCCCACAAAGACAAGTCAATGCTGCAATAAGCTCTACTGACCTCGTTTCTTGAAACCCTGTTATATGTGGAGATGTCATTCAAAATCTCATGCATTTTAGATACACAATCGATATAAGCCATTATAATGACACCCCCTCCCTTGTATGGCTTCATAATTCTCAATTCTTTGTTCTTGGCCAAATTGTACAAGACTGTTCTCTCCTCATAACTAAGATTGTCTTTCCCTTTGTTGTTATCTAACATTATCCCTCTAAATTCTTTTTCACACATCTTTTCAAAAATTGTTACATCTGTGTGTTTAGGGGGCACAAAAACTTTTTCTTTGTAACGGTCTTACCATATTGTTGTTTGTACTTCCTGATCATTGAAAAATAGCCATAAATTTAATTGTCTTGTATACAGTTTAAGGCTTGTGAGAACATCTGCCACATCTAAACAAAAACAGTGAAAAAACGTAGTTCCTTTACTGAGCAATTTATGATGTGCATCATGAATTATCAAATTAGTAAAATTGTAAATGGGGAATCCAACTTTTTTAAAAATGTCACAAATCATTCCTCCATTTTGACATACATTACTGTCATACTCAACATTTCCACCATCAAGGATGCTCAAGTTCAAAAAAGAGTAATTGGTAAATAAAGTTAACGTCTTTTGTTCCTCGCCCCTTGGCATCTCTTGTTGTGATAACCATTGTATTGATGGTACCCATTGTGTTGCTGCTTCCGGGGACCCCCATCCCTCCTGTGGCTTAGTAAGTCTTTTTTGCTCTCCTGAGTTTGGAGCAGGAACACTCTCACCTACTTTGAGATGATGATAGCCTGTCATCAGCATTCATTTATTTTCCATGCACCAAGATCTTTTCTGTTTCTTTACCTTTTTATCAGCCTTTCTTTCTATATATGAGTTAATATAATGCTTCCAAAACTCCATCCCTATCCTTTTATTCTAGTCAGACCACTAAGGAGGAAAATTGTTCATGCATTTTGAAGTCCCTCTTCTTCTTTTTTTTCTTTACCTTTAAATACTTTACAGTTTGTGTCTTGCTCAGGGCTGTCTGCCACCCCTTCCCAAATCTCACCCTGTCTCTCTTGCCTGAATGACTGAAAACCTTGTATCTCCATGTGCAGTGGTTGCTGTCACCCCTAAGTATGTCTGCATCCTTCTCCTCCTGCGTTACTGTTGGAATAGCTGCCATTTTCTTTCCCTAAAGTACAAGGCATTACTAACGTACTTCTCAGTCCATTCTGTGTGTTTTGACTCCACTTGTTTATTTTTCATTTATTCAACCTGTTTACTATTTTTAGCTTTTAACTTATACACTACATTCCTGTACTTTGCTCATAGGTTCATAGGTAGGCACTAGGCTATTGGCCCTAGGGCCTATATAAGCCTAGCCAAAAAGGTACCCTGGCTTTTGCCTCCCAAGAAAATTATTTTCCTATGTCCCTGTCGATCAGAGCCACAGAGGTGATCCCGGGGTGAATTTCCTATTTCCCATCCAATCACCAAGATTTTTCTTGAAGAGTGCTAATGAGGAGCTTTGTTTGATATAGATAGGTAGTTTGTTCCAGAGTATGGGAAGTCTCTGGGACAGGAATCTATCCCTCCAGCATGTTCTGTTTATTGTGGTGACAAGGTTTAGGTCCCTAGAGTGGGTAGCTCGGAGGGACTGGGATTTCTTTAAGTGGAGCATGTCCAACAGCTCTGGGTTTTACATAGCTTTGTATGTTAGGCAGAGATTACCTCTGAATAGGTGATATGCGACGGAATAAAGCTGGAATTTTTTGAGATGGTCAGCATAGGGCATCTGTTTGAGGTCAGTAATCTTTGTGAGGTATTTCTGCGGCCTTTCCAGTTGTTGTAGATGTCATGTGAGGTACATACCAAAAGGGGTGTTGTACTCTATAATGGGTCTAATGAGTGACGAGTAGAGGGGAACAATGACCTTATTTTTCCTGGAGGAGAAACCTTTTGTGATGAGGTGTGCCACGTAGAAGGATTTCCTGACTACTGTGGTGATGTGATTATCAAAGGAGGGACTACTGTCCACCTGTGTCCCAAGGTCTCTTATCACACTTTCAGTGATAAGCAGACCGCCACCTATGTGGTAGCTCATAGGTACAGAGTTTTTACCAAAGGGGATGACAATGCACTTTTTGGCATTGAGCTTGAGGCCATGGCTTTGACACCAGACATCTGTCTCAGTGAGGCCCTTTTGTAGGATGCCCACATCATTAGGAGTTTCGATTATGGCTCCTAGTTTGCAGTCATCTGCAAACTTCATTAGCCAAAGACATTCTGTGTTAGCCTGTACTTCAGAAAAGTAGATACCAAACAGGAGAGGACCCTGGACTGAACCCTGTGCACTCCACTTGTCACTGGTCTGAAGTTGGATTTGGAGTCTTTACTCCTGTACTTTCTATTTTTATCATGCACCTTTCTAAATGCTGTATTTACCTTGCTCTCTCTGACTGTTTCTGTTTACTTGAGCCCTCTCTGTGTCCACCTTTTGCATCATCATCTTAGTTTGAATTCACTCATTGCCATCTTATTTTACAGCTACAATTGACCTTTTATTATTTAGGGTAGTGTATACATTCCTTCTATGCCATGCTGACTCCCTCCCATATGTTTTGCTAATGAGAATCACTGATAGTCATTCCACTTTCTAAGCCTTTCCTTGTATTACTCAATCCTGCCTTTCCCTGTGGGTAGCACCACTTAAATTTCCAATCTACATCCCAACTCCTGGGATGTTTCAGCCACCTGTATTCCATCCACCTCATCTGTAGATCCATCTAAGAAGTCATGTGAGTACCTTTTGCTAACCACAAGACATTTCTTCACTTTTGACCTGTCTTATCCAGCCTCTGCTCTGGAACAGTTCTCCCTGCTACTTGATCACATCACCATAACTGGCCTGCTTAGATGGTGTTTCTTTGGTTCAAGTCTCATATCACTAGCACTCTTCCTTGAACCCCTCCCCCAGCCTGTTACCTGTGCACAGTTCTGCCTTGGCTCTCTTTGCTAGTCTTCTGGCATTCTCTTAAAGTATTCCTCTAGTCTGCAGAATTTGTGATAGCTGTTTTCCTAGGTCTGGTTACTTTCTCATATCTGCCTGA
This sequence comes from Protopterus annectens, assembly GCF_019279795.1. Taxonomy (NCBI): domain Eukaryota; kingdom Metazoa; phylum Chordata; order Ceratodontiformes; family Protopteridae; genus Protopterus; species Protopterus annectens. Next base: position 498,822,814 of record NC_056725.1, on the reverse strand, counting down.
AAGCCTGATACAGCTCCCTTCTTCCTTGTCCCCATGTTGTTTCACTATGCCCTATCTGCTGTCACCCAACACTTCTTTTTCTCTTCCTCTGTTACCTCCTCTTTAGTCCGGTCAGTCATGCCCATCCCATTCTCTCTCTCTTCTCTGTTGTATAAAACACATTTTATTTCTCCTACCTACTCTGATAACATCTTCTGTCTCTCCACCTTTTATCAAAATTTTCTTTCCTATGTTAAAACACTCTTTACATCTGCTCCTCTTGACTTCTCGTTCTTCTTCTTCTCCTTTTCAGCTCAGTTCTCTTGTCTTGTCTTTCTGAGACTTGAATCAAAGGAACACCATCTAAGCAAGCCCATCTCTTCTCATTACATTTACTCAGATCTTGTTATTTCCCTGCCTGCCTCCAAAATATTGGCACAAGCCTTCACCTCCCCACTTATCCTTTTTAGCTGGACTATCTCAATTTCCAGCATCCTAGACCTCTTCAAGGCTCTACATACACACACCTCAGTTCTCCAAACATCTTCCATTCCATCCTTTTTTTCCTAGCTATTATTTTTACTTATTTTTTATTTATTTTTCTCACCTATCTGCCACCCATCTGTATTCCGGAGACTTAATTTGTTCATTCATTCATTCTCCATGGATGACAGCTGGTCACATGACTATCATTCAGTCACCCATCAGTTTTTTTTTTCTGCTGTAAGCAATGTGACATTGTGAGGTATTGCTAGCTTTACTAGGAGAAGCGGGTCAGTGCATGTGTGGCATATGCCAACATAGCTGGCTGACATTTTGTAAATAGTCTTGTGTCATTTGACTGTCACATTGATTTGTACAGATGCTTGTATTAAAATGTGTTTGCAAAAGCTGCTTATGTTCAAAATGCTGCAACAGAATCTTAACAGAGTTTTGAGTGTGTATTGTGCCAGAGTCAGGTGACTACGTGTGATGTCATTCTATACCCAGTTCAAAGACGGAACTCTGGCAGCTGCAGTTTGTTGTTTGTTTTTGTTTTTCTTTGGAACCGGATATAAATGATTTATGTCTGTTAACACAGTTCAGTTGTCAGTTAGTTGTGCAGTTCAGTCAGTGTGTAGTATTTCATTTTGACTTGTAGAAGTGAGCATCTCAGCAGTACATCTTTCCTTTGCAATACTAAGTGTGTTATCAAGGGGCAGTTCCTCTTTAGTTCAATTAGGAAAAATACAGTGACATTAGTTTAGTATAAACAACCAAACCAAAAACCACATCCAGAGGAAGCCTTAATAGGCAAAAATAGTAAAATGAAAAAAAGGCTTCCACCACAACGAAAAGTTCACTGAGAAGTTCTTTTAAAATGTAGGCTTTAATAAAATGAAGAAATAAAAAGCACAAATTGTGCTGTTCAAGTTGAACAGCAAAATTTGTGCTTTTTATTTCTTCATTTTATTAAAGCCTACATTTTAACAGAACTTCTCAGTGAACTTTTCGTTGAGGTGGAAGCCTTTTTTTCATTTTACTACTTTTTATTATTAGTTTAGTATAATGTTTTTTCTGCACCTGTGAGATTCTATCCGACTATGTTATTTTTATATTTCCTGTGACTGAAAACTTTGTTGTTTATTGTAAGTAAATATTAAGCATTGTCCTGTTTTCTATTTTATTATCTATTATTAAATACTTTTATACCTTTTCATTTTGGCTGGTCTTTTTAAGACTACTTTTAACATCTTGAGAGCAGTTGTGCTTATTTTAGTGACACAGTGGCCACTCAGAAAAGCCTTACTGCTTCAGTCACATCTACTATTTATATCAGTATTAATTTGACACAGCATAATTGGTTACCCTTTTTAAAAGCCTTAGAGAATTTGACTGGTGGCAACAATCTACCTTGTAGTCTGGAGAGAGGGGACACAGCTAATGAATCTGTGTCAGCCTTTCCCAGGTGTGTGTGTGTGTGTGTGTGTGTGTGTGTGTGTGTGTGTGTGTGTGTGTGTGTGTGTGTGTGTGTGTGTGTGTGTGCGCGCACATGTGTGTGTGTAAAATCAGATATTCAAGTGTGTATGTCAGATGCTTGGAAATGGGACACAGTGCTCCAAAGTGAGTGTTGTTTGGGATCTGGAGAGACAGAGAGACAGAGAGTCCAGTTCCAGGTCAGGAGCAGGTTCCCTGTGTACTCTTAAGGGAAATTGTGCTTGTTGCAGAGAGCTGCATTTGAAATACTGTGTAAATCCATTCCTGTTTTTAGTGACCGCCTCTCACCAGTGTCAGTGGTGAGGTTTGAAGTTTTTTGATTGCTGGCTCAGGGTAAAGAGAGGCCATCATATTCTTTCACACAGTTTCCATGGCAGCTGAACCATGCTTTGCAGTGCTGACACGTAGACATATGTATGCTTCCACTCACTTGCTGATTCCAGCAGGAACTGCATAAAACTGCATACCCTGTCCTAGTACAAGTTCACATACCTTGACCTGTATCAGGCAGTGTACATCACATGCCATGGTGGACCATACCATTCCCTCCCACACCCAGACTGTTGAGCAGGCATAGACTGTTTTGCTCTCATCACCCCAATACCTGGGGTCACTATTTAAACATGGTTCATCTGAAGTGTAGTCAGGGCTTCATCCTTTATCATGGAGAGAACACTTTTTTATCTGTTGTTGTTTTTAGCTGTTCATATGCTGCCTGCTGCTTGTAGCCTCTCCTTCCACTAATTACTTCATAGCTCATGCTAACCATTGATAGTAATTATACCCTCTTTGCTGGAATGAGATCTAGCAGAACCTGTTTATGAAGATCTAGTTGTTTGCTTAGTCGTTGTTGTGGTTGTCTTCTTTTCCTATAGTCTTATTTTTATATAGTCTCCCCACCATAACCTCACATTTGTATACAGCTGTTCAGCACACAGAAGAAAAAACAAGCAGAATAGTTGTGCACAGTAGCATTGTTGTGCTTGCTCAAAGACATTTTTCATTTTTAAAAGGGAATCAGACTAAAAAGTACAAGACTGTTTTTAACTTGACTGGCCTGTGTTTGATATCAGTGGTCAGCGCTGCTGTTAATTGGTTATAACTGACATGGTGGTTGGGGGGGGGGGGGTCTTCCTCTTTATGGATGCCTTCATCACGTGGAACTGTAACTTATCCAGGGGTCTGTTCTCAGGTAGTAAACAGCAACATTAGTACTATTCCTATGTGTTGCCAACATCCAGCAGCCACTTCATTCCTCCCTACTGATATTTTAGATAGTAATTTCAATTAGAACAAGAATACCACTTTCCTCAGTGGTGTTCTTTTTTTTTTAAGTTTTATATAGTATACTGCCAATGAGCTGCCTTTCTGTTTTCTGATGTTTTCATCTAACTCCTGTAAGAACTTTTTTGCCTGCTTCACTCACCACTTCCATTCTGCATAGATTTTCACACCTGTCTGCTGCTGTGTTCTGAGTCCTGTAGGTCCATCTGTTTTTTTAACTTCTGACAGTCTTCCTTCCTTCTAAATGACTCCCAGTTGCCTTCCAAAATGTTACACTTTTCTGTCTGGTTGGACGGTAATATGAATGTGAAAGAAATACACCCAAGTTTGCCTTACAGTTTCTTTATGAGCACCAATCATAAGACATAAAGTAACTGAGTTACTTGGAAACCGTGAGACCCTGTCTGTTTTTATCTACCACTCAGAAGTATATTTGCATTTTAAATTCATTCTTGTTTCTGCTTTGATGTATGTATTATGATATTTTTCTAGCTACTTGGTAGATGATAATTCTACAATCATCTGTGCTGCTAACTCATCATCAGACCTTCTCCTACTCACACAAGATGCCCTCACTACCAAAGAATTATGGATGTCCAATAACCTTCTCACCCTAAATCCAAATATAACTAAACTTGTTTTTTTCAACCCAAGAAATCCATTACATTAAACAAGGAAAATTTCATCATCCAATCCCAAAACAGAACTATAATTGACGTAGTACCACATACTAATCATAGATGAAAATTTGATATTTGACATCCACGTTCAAACCAATATTAAAAAAACACACCAAAAACTGGGCAATTTATAGACATAAATACTTCCTCAACTACTCCTCTAAACTGTCTCTTGCCTCTTCCTTTTTTCTGCCATTGCTTCTTTAAGGTGCACCTCTCCTGACCAATATTCAGTCCTCTCTAAAACACAAACTAGCCTCTTGCTACAATAAAATCGCAAAATTTGTAAAAAATGCTAACTATTCTTCTCATCACTGCTCTTCGCTACTCCTACTAAAGTGTCTGGAACTACCACATCACCTGACACTCATTCAGCTAACCACTGCACATATGTTTATTTATAAACCTACAAACTGTCCTTCCTTGTCCTCTCTACTCACACAATATCATCCAAATAGACCTCTCAGATCCCATGACCAACTATTCCTAAATATAGTGAGACCTACCCTCACAGCTGGACAAATGTGCTACTCTTTCACTGTAGCTAAACTATGGAATAGTCTGCCATCTTCTTTTAGGTCTTTCAGCAGTACCCCTCTGTTTAAGACGTCACAGAAACAAAATCTTGCCTTGCTATGACAATGCAACTGCAGCAAGGCTGTAGTTCCTATAACCTGGACTTCCTCTCCACCTGCCTCCTTCATTACCTGTCTCATTTCTATCTTGCTCTATATATCCCAACACATGTATTTTATCAGCCTAAATTGACTTCTACCTTCTCTCACACAATACTAATATTTTTTCTTTAACTACTCTTATAAACTGACCACTTCAAAATATACTGTCTTTAGCTTGTATTGTTTTTTGTAGTGACCTACTGTATATTTCATATACTGCACATTAGTCTGTATTGCTTTTGTATAGCTCCACAATTGTTTCTCAGAAGGTACTACCTTCTGGTTCTCCATATATGGTACTTTGTACTATGCTGTACATGTAAGTGGTCTGACAGGGTACTACTGTATATTGATCAGATTGCACTATCTTTTAGTTCTCCACTGTATATTTCTATATTGAATTAGTACTATGCTTCACATTTTTATGTTTATGTTTATTGGTTGTCATATAATATATACTATTATACTATATATGTACTGTGGAATACTTATACTTTGGTTATGGAGCCTTTCTCCCCAGGCCTCCACTGAAAATGGGTTCACCTTGGCCCAGTGGTCTATCCCGGTAAACAAATATAAATAAATAAATAAATGATGGTTTCACAGACTTATTCCCTTACATGCTGATGTTAATATCTATGTTGCACACATTGCATTTTCTCCATGTGCATTGTAGGTTAGATATGATGACTCAGAATTGGGTTGGGAAGGGCATTTAAAACCAAATACAGGTACCTCCTAAATAACTTATAACAGACTGAAAATAAAGAGACTAACTTTATTCAATTTTCATAGCTTTGTTCCTTCACCTCAGTTAGTATTTTATTGAGATACATTTGCAGTCAAAATTTCTAACAACTTCAAACTTTTTGATGTGCATAGTTAACTGTACAGAAAAGTTTGTTTTCCTTTAATTATTAATTTTTGTGATATCATTTTATTAACTTCATTGTAAAAATATTGTAGTGCATTGCGTGCTATACTTCAGCTTCTCTTACCAGTTTGTTGGATTCCAAGTGGAGCATTTCTTATTTAAACATACCATTTTATTGGATAAAGCATGGCCTCATCCAATGCAATATACTTATTTTCACTTTATTTGTAAAGCAGAGTCCATATTTTAAAATTTTAGTCACCTCTTGTTTCATATAAAATTAAGATGTCTGAGATTAGGTTTGTGCAGCAGTTAGATCAAAACTAGATTTTTTAACTGAAATATCAGACCATTTTCATGTTTCATATTTTATCAGTACAGATCTGCCCAAATCAGGAACATTATATAAAAAAGAGACAATGGATAGCCCTTTCTTTACCGGCTTCTTTTGCATTTTTTCATGCCGGCATTTTAAAATACAACATTCATTTTACCATAAAAATAGTAAACCTGATCCCATTCCTGAGAGCATAGAGATAGGGCATCCATTTGCATCGCTGGCAACTCTAGCCTGGGGAAGCACTTGGGCCACTGGTAGGACTGGCTGTGGAAAAAGGATAGAACAGCTGATGGCTAGCTCTCCTATCCCAGGATGAAGGGTTTGTGAAAATCCAATACTTGTCTCACCTATGGTGAAGGCCAAGAGCCTCATATATCATTATGAGTTAAAACGGTGGGGTGTACATAAATCCTGATGTCATTACACAAGCCACTCCCCAGAACCAGGGACCTTCACTAACATGCTGCATAGACTTTGGCACCTGATCAGATGCTCACAACTCCCCACTGAGTTTCTTACTCTGCAAAGGTAACACTGGGGTACTGCAATTTTTGCTTTCCAAGGAGTCAGGAGGCCCATGTGGCAAAGGGTCATAAGTAAGAGGGTACCCAGTTAGGAAGGAACAATGCTGGATCTGGAATTAGGTGTGTGTGTGTGTGTGTGTGTGTGTGTGTGTGTGTGTGTGTGTGTGTGTGTAAGTTGGGGTGATAGATGGAGGCTGTGTGGAATGTGCGTGGGGAGAGAGAGAGAAAAAAGTAAATGTCATGCCATTTAACAAGAATGAGAAGGTAGAAAGGGACATGAATGGTGGCCAGCTGCCAGTCAATGTGTCCAATATTATGACAGTGCAATACCTAAACAGTAGAAAACTTCTAATTCAGCAACTGATTAAACAGTGGGACTGCAGTCCCAGAAATAACTATTCATCATTGTCAATGTCCACCTTCTCTGATTAACCTTAATACTCTGTCAGATAATATCATATTATAATACAGTTTGCTATGCTTTTATCGCTGTCCAGAATAAAGGAAGAACTCTCTACTCTCTTTCATAGTCAAGTAGTTTTATGTCGGATGAATTAATAAAGCTTATCATTAAAGAGTAAACTTGAAGGGATCATCATAAATCCTTGGGCCTGTCTTAAAAGAAATCCTGATGATCCACAGTGCTGGGTCTTCTAATTCTGCCAATAAATACTTAATTACCAGTCATAATATAAATTTTAAAAAAGAACTCTGCAGTGTTCTAGTAACAGTGACACCCTGAAAAAGATGTAGCGCTGTAAATATTTCTTTGCGAAGATGGTATGAACTGAAATCTTTCTATTTAAGCTGTAGTTAAGAGTTTTGTTTTGCCTACCATTTCACGATTTGGTTGTTTACTGTATATCTGCTTACCAAACATGTCCAGGAGCGCCATCTGTTGTTCAGTTTTGTAAGGTAATACCGAAGTATGATACTATCTAATTGTATAGACATCCCATCGTACAGTCTTCAGCATATTTAGTTACTCTTGTGAGACCCCTAATGGTAATACCAGTGATAATGATATTTACTTGTACTGACCCCATATGGATTTGTGTGATACATCGCTTGCTATATCTCACTTTTGAACAACTCTTCCTCTATCATTCCTTCAGGCACACTGCAAGATGTGTACTCAATGTTTTGCAGTTTGTCTTTAATTTCATAGACTGCCTAGAGTGTCAGGTTGAAGTAGGCCATCTAAAGTTTTGCAAGAGCCATATGTTGTCTGTAATTGACTAATAGTAGCTGATGCTTAACTTGCCAAAGAAAGATACTGTTTATGTTTTACTCTCCATTGATTTTGTTTTAGCAAGCCATAATGCATTATCTTCCTATCCAATTCTGTTCCTATGTTTGACTGAATTTTTGTTTAGATTGGGTTGCTTACTTAGTATCATGGTTTGCATTACTCTAGCAATACTATGTACCAGGACTGCATTGCTAACGTTGTTAACATTTTACTGTATGATACACACGCCTACTACTGTTTACCGAAGATACATAAACTGTACTTTCACATGCTTGAACATTTTTAATTTTTTCTAGGCAGTGACACAAATAGGCCCTTTGGGATCAACTTACCCCCACTGTTATGAAAAAAACAGACAAACAAATGCATAGTAAAGAAAGTAATTAATAAACAGATATTACTTTTAACAAAACTATATTTGCCTTGGGAGATTAAAACTTTTAGTCTTGAATATTTGTGATGATTAATGATATAATTATTTTCTAGAATTGTATTGATAAGCATTCTTTCTGCAACTTTATGTAGCTTAAATCACAACTGCAATGCAATTGTTTAGTTCAAGGCTTTCCTTGAGTTCCCATAAAATATTCCTGGGAAGATTTCAGCTCATTTAGACTTGTACAATTGATATTTGGAGGTGCAGTCATAATCATATTCTCAGTAATTAAATAGCTGCAACTTTGGATTTTCTGAGTTTTTACATTTTTGCCATCTTTAAGGTGTGGACTGAAGTACCTGGAAAGTAGTTCTAGACAGGTAGACAGATAGATAGATAGATAGATAGATAGACAGATAGATAGATAGATAGATAGATAGATAGATAGATAGATACACAGATGTGTGTGTTAATGTTCAAGTTTATTAACATCAACTATATTAAAAAAATCAAAATAAGTAAATTAATAAACACAGAGACTAAAGAATATCAAAAACAAAGAATCCCAAACCAAACATGTTTGACCAAGGAAAGCAAAAGCTTATCTTTTTCAATCATTAAAAAATATAGCAGGGCCTGCAGACATATTTGATCTGAAGAGTGGTACAGTTAGTGAAGGAGGTTTCATAATGCACTACATAGGGTTGCTTTAATGCCAGTGGCAGGGTTGGAGTTAGCACAACACGAGTAAGGTATGGCAGAGTGACTTCACCTGTCTTGTGTGCTATCTCTAACCCTAAATCTGTTGATCCATTTAACCCCATCAATACCCAGTACATTATAAAAATCCCTTTCCCTAACAGTACCAAGACACTTGGACACAAAACCCACCTATAACACACATGCACAACAATAAAGCTAGCCTCCATACTTAACCCTCACTCTAACCCAGACTGCAAACAATTGTAAATATACACCTATCCCTTATGCAAAATCTTGTACTAAATCCAAGACTGTAGTTAGATATTTCTTGGAGTTTTTACAGAATGGTTTGTCTATATGAACTTTTTACCCTGTGGTTTGAATGTTATTTGGTTTATTTTGCAGACACCTTAATGTTTATGGACATCAGGCTTGGTTTTAAGTCCTGTGTTGTGCAAAGTATAACTGAACAATCTACTTTTGTTCGACTGATAAGCTCAAGAAAAGGGTAAAACATGACATGTCTACAGTTACTGGTTTTTGGTTTTATTGATATAAAGTCACCAACAATGACTTAAAAAGTAAAAAGTGAAAAGGCAAGGACATTTGGGAGCAATGTAGTTGTAACACTGCTGTGTCATCATTTGCATATCTATAGTGAGCCTCCACTAGAGGAGGTCTAGCTTAGCGGTCTTTCTTGTAGCTTTTGCTGAAGAGTTTAGAACCACATAGATAGATAGATAGATAGATAGATAGATAGATAGATAGATAGATAGACAGACAGATGTGTGTGTGTGTGTGTATATATATATATATATATATATATATATATATATATATATATATATATATATATGTATATGTGTGCGGAAATACTTTGTTCGAAAATATGTTACATTGAACAAAGTAGATGCCCACTTCAGCAAAATTGCATTTCAGTGAAAGTCCACTTTTGCTGAAGCCTAGTCGCAGGATCGGCTGACTAAAAAAAAAACACAGAAAACATGTTTTGCAGGAGGGCAAGCCCCCTACACCCCCGGGCTGTGCACCCCACACCCCCTTACTTAAATATACCGACTTTGAGATCGCGCTACAGCGAGGAAAAGGGAATATTCCCATTCCATGCTGTATTGTGATCTCCATACTTTGTTTTCAAAATTTTGGTACTTCGAACAACTAGGCTCAACCGAGTGGTTTTCGAAGTACGGAAACTTTGTACAAATGAAGTAAACCCATATATACACACACAGATATATACATATATATATATATATATATATATATATATATATATATATATATATATATATATATATATATATATATATATATATATATATATATATATATATATATATATATATATATATATATATATATATATATATATATATATATATATATATATATATATATATATAAATGCAACAACTGGAAAGGCCACAAAAATACCTCACAAAGAGGATCTTAGGACAACACATGCCCTATGTGGACAGACTCAAAAAACTCAAGCTATACTCCATATCACCTACTTAGAGGCGATCCCTGCTTGACCTACAAAGCCATGTCTGACCCAGCACTGTTAGATATGCTGTTAGATATGCTACATCTATAGAAATCTCAATCCCTCCATACAACATGATCCAGAGACCTCACTCCATTACCTCAATCAACAGAACATGCTGGAGGGACAGGTTCTTAACCCAGAGACTACCCATGCTTTAGAACAGACTTCCCATAAACATCAAGTAGAGCACCTCATTGGCCCTCTTCAAGAGAAATCTTGATGAGTGGATGGGAAATAGAAAATTCACCCTGGGGATCACTTCAGTGACCCTTCTTGATAGGGGTACTGGGAACTAACGTTGGATGGCACAATGCCAGGGGATGCTTTGGGCTAGGCTTGTAAAGGCTCCAGGGCCATTAACCTAGTACACACCTATGAACCTATGTATGTGTGTTTGTATATATGTCATTCTTACTCTTTTGTCTCACAAAAGATCAAAGTTTTCTTAATGAACTTAACTCGGCAAACTCTCATACCAGAGCTATCGTGAGTTATGTGGGAGGTCAAGTCCTGTCTCCTGAATGCATCTGATAGATTGGTATTGTCTGCTAACTTCCCTTATAAGGCCCATTATTGAGTACAATATCCCTTTTAGCATGTACCTCACAAAGCACATGCAGCAGCTGGAGAGACCACAGAAGTTCCTCACCAGGAGAATCCAGAGCCTCAAATATCTACCCTACACAGATAAGAATATCTACCCTACACAGATAAGCTTAACGGCCCGTCCCTCTATTCAGTCTCATACAGACTCCTCAAAGGTGACCTCTGTCTGGCATACAAAGCAATCTCAGACCCTGCCTTGATGGTACTGTTGTATCACTGCAAGTCAAGCTCCACTCAACCTGGTCTGTGACATCAATAGGACTTGTTGGCAGGACAGATTTGTGTCCCAGAGACTACTCTTTCTATGGAATAGACTCCATCTCCATGTCAAGCAGGGCACGTCATTAACCCTTTTTAAGTGCAATCTTGATAACTGGGTGGGAAACAGAAAATGCACCCCTGGGATTCCAACTGTGTCCCTACTGGACAGGGGCATCGGGTGCTGACTTGTTGGAACATGGACTAAATTCTTGGCTAGTCTTGTAAGGGCCTCAGAACCAATAGCCTAGTAATGTCCTCTTATCCTATAAGGTGAGTTTCAGTAAAAAGGTACTGAGCATTTGTGAGCCAACAAGAGGGGACAGCTGTTCTCTTTTGTTAGTGCATTACAGTCATGTATTCTCTTCCTAGATATATATAAAAGAAAGTACTAATTGCTATTTTCTACTTATCATATAGTCTTGCTAAGACATGACCTCTGATATTTTGATCAGTGCTTTCAGTTTTGTTAGACTACATTTTAGTTTTATACTATTGTTATTTGCTAGGTACGTCATATATGTTTCCTGGGGTGTTTTCTTCTCATTGTATACAGTTGTTATTTTGTATTTCTACTGCAATGGTTTGCTAATTATTTTTCTTTCTGTGTATTTTATTCTTTACATGAAATGCTTAATACAACCACTTAGCAGATTGTATACTACAATAATAGCTTCTGTCCTTAAACAGCTATTTCCATTTTAATTTCAACAGTACACTATGTTTAAATAATACATTTCTTAGAAATCCAAACGTTGGTAGGTGTATCTTTGCTTTTAAACATAACTGTACTGTAATCCTACTTAGCAGATGGATAACCAGTCATGCTACTTTCATTAGATAGGCTAGTTCACATTAAATCAAGAGTATTGCATTTCCTTGATATTAAGAATTTGTTTTAGATGCTTACTTTAATAAAGTAAGCCCTCTTCAAGAGAAATCTTGATGAGTGTATGGGAAATAGAAAATTCACCGTAGGGATCACACCAATGGCTCTACTTGAGAGAGGCACTGGGAACTAAGGTCGGGTGGCACGATGCCAAGGTAATCCTATGGGCTAGGCTTGTAAAGGCTCCAGGGCCAATAGCCTATTACACACCTATGAACCTAACACAAGAAGGTCTTTGCATACATGTTATTTCAGTCCTAAGTCTACTAGTCCATATTTGAAAAGTTAAATGTCTTGTAATGGACACTTATGAAATACTATTTTAACTTCATGCGTCATTAAAAAAGGTTACCAAGTACACATGCAATACTTGAGAAATCAGGTTTACTATCAAATGTTGATTGCAGATCACCATTCTGTCATATTATTGAACAAAAACCATGAAAAAACGGAATGCCAAAATTTCATATCTCTGAAAAAACACTGAACTTTGACATTCACTTCCAGTTTTGGGCCTAGAACAAGTGCTATCATGGGTCGGGAGTGGGCGAAATTTAGCATTCCAAAATATTGGTGTCTGACATTTGCAGCGTTCAAAATTCAGACATTCCACATTGTTGCTTTTGTGATCTGCAATCGACATTTTGATAGTAAACCGCGAAATTATATTTACCTACACCTGCTTACTAACACACACTGTACCATAGTACTGAACCAATGGAAACCTTTTACTGACAATAAAAAAATCTTAAAAGTATATAATACAGGGTGCTCTGGAGGAAGTGGTGGAGAGCCACCCAAACCCTTTTATATTATGAACTCAAAATCCTAGCAAAGTTTATTAAGTGAGAAGTGGTGAAAGTGGTGTCAGCAGGATAGATTAGGTAAAATATGTATCAGTATCAAAAGTCAGTAAAGCATTAATCTTTGCAATAAGCTCTGCATGTTCATATTCAGAGATTTCAATTAACCAATAGTATTGAAAGAAATGTGCATTTCTGCTATTAATATTGACTATACATGCAGGATTTCTGAGCTAGCCACACCTTTTTCGATCTTGTGGCTTCTAATACAGTAAACAAGTACCCATTTATCTTGGGTATGCAGCTAACATTTCCAAACAATGTTTCCATAGTGCTCCAAACCTGGACATTTTATTATTCAACTCCTTAAAACAATACCTTTGCCTCTTGGTCTAGATTAGTATTAAATCATTTTTGTTCTATCAAATTTTGTAAAAAGGACTATAAAACTGGAATGATTCATTAAATCTCTTTAATAAGAAATTGACACATGGGAGAGACTAACTGGCTAGAATTACAATGGCTCACAAGGGCAGTTAGCCTAGTACTAACCTATGAACCTATGAATATATTAACTGTAGAAAAACAAAAGCAAGTTACGCATCTTCACTCAACACTCGAGGAAGTGAAATCCTTTATGCACATACCATGATTTTAGCCAGTCAAGGAAAGCAATCATTGTATTCCCTGCTAATAAGACATTGCATGAGGCATTACTAATTCATATTTTGCTCTAGTTATATTTTCTATCAGTCACTGCTTTGGCATTAAACACAGATACCATATGTAGTTTCCTTTCTAGCGTTTTCAACATGTCATCATTTAGCACCAAATTAATACTGATAGTTTGTATTTCTCTATTGCATCAGCTTTGGTAGTGTTTGAGTTTCACCTGATTAAGTTTAAGCTAAGTGCATAAGTCATCATCCATCATCCTGTGAGAATGAGAGGTAAATCTGGTTGTTATCAGCACAGAAAGATATTCCAAATGCCTCCATGCTTTAACAGCCGATGGCTAATGGGAGTGGGTGAATCTTGAACAACAAAGGACCTATGATGGACTCCGTGGTTCACTACACTAAAAAGGTCAGGATGATGAGGAATTCATCCAAGAGCAAACCTTTTGTGGATGGTCAGAGAGATAATATGTAAACCACTCCAAAACTGCAGAGGAAATACCACAGTAAGATCATAGGTGCGTACCTGCTTCCCTTATGTGTCATTATCCATTCTTTGCTCATTGCTCAAGACTTCCCATCAGCCCTTTTCTACGATCTGTATGTATGTCCCCATCTGCTTTCTTCACTTGCTGCATGTATACAGCCGCTGTCTGTGTATGTTTGTGTTTTATGTTTGTGTGTATGCCTTTGGTACCTGCCCTTCTCTTCCATCCCATTCGTAGTCATACCTTGTTACCGTCCTCACCTACACTTCTTTTTGGAAACTTACAAAAGGAGTTCTTTCCCCATAGAAAGCAACCTTCCATTCCCTCATCCTTTCTTACATTAAGTTTCATCTTCTCTGATTCTCTCTACTTGCTGTCTTGCCTTTTCTTACTTTTCTGTCTACCCTCATTACTTCCCCATTTCCCCAGCCCCTATGCTGTGCACACCTACCTCAGTGTGTCAGTGTGGCACTAGTTGCAGCTGTACATCGCTACATTCTTCATGCACGTGCAAACTGACTAGCCTGCTCCAGCTTGCCTTTTGTTGTGACGCCCATCATGTCATCGTACCTCTCAGATAGTGCAGATGCTGTACTGTACTCTGTCACTGAGCATCCTATCACCATCCGCATGCCACTTTGTGAATGCAGGCCTTTGCACGATACACAGGCACTATCCACTGTGTAATACACAGCTGGTTAGTTCTGTGGTGCTTTGGACAGTGACCATCTTTAATACAAGCTCTGCATGTCTAATGAAGAACTTGCCTATGAATCCCAGCTAATGCCACAAAGTAGTGTTTTAACAAGGATGACTAATATGACAGCTTAAAACAATAATGTTTATCATAAAATTATACAGCAGTGAAATAAAATACCCTGTACCTTAATTTAGCATATGATATTTCTTCTGAACAGAAAGCACTGAGTTGTAAAGTATATTGCACTGCAATAATAACTAGAATAATGGTGTAGCATATAGAAATGGTAGTTGTATAAAAATATCTTCTAGTATTTAGGTAGACCATTACAATATCTATAAAGCCCTCAAAATGCTGTAAAACTTTTGTTACAGAACCAGTCATTAAGGTCTAGTTCTTAACTGGTAATGTTATTATTGAGAGGCAATTTAAATGTTAACAACAAAAGAGGAATTCAGCAACACATATGTATGCCTTCAGTCATTCTCCTGGATGTTTCTTCTGTTTTGCACCCTACCAACAAAAATTGTATTCCTGATTGCCTGCATTTGGCATTGAGTATATGTATACTCTTTCTCCATTGTGTAGTTAAAGCTTTTTCATGATTATTCAAAATGCTGAGCCTGCAAGGCTAACTTTGTTTTACTTGTTCTCTTGTATATTAAAAATTGGTTTTATTTTAAGCCTTGCAGGCTCGGTACTTTTATTTTATTTTTATTTACTTAATTTTATTGTACCGTTCCGAGTCGTGTTGTTATTTATTTTTTACTATATTTATTCAAAATGCTGTATGCAGGCTATAATCTAGAAAAAGACTTAAAAATTAAAATTATTTTAAGTTACTTCTGCATGTGGCTCAAACCAGTGGTCACCAAGGCTTCATTCATCCATTCTCTACTTATTCGTGAATTTGACTGCACCCATTTGTCATTATAGTGCATTGAGCCCATATTATACCTTCCTCCTGTCTCTCTTCTCTCTTCAGTATGTTCGTACCAAGCATTCAATCATTGCTTCATAATTCAGCCCTTCTCTTCCCCTTACCATTTTGGTAGGTATCCTGTGCATGCTGTCTATAGCATTATTCCCCTTTTGTCCTGTGGCCATGAGAGCAAGTTCCAAAGATACAGCACCAGAAGATGGTGTAAAACCACAAACTGTTGAAACAAACACCAGACCATGGAAATGCCTCAATAAAACACCAAATTGCAGTAAACAGGTAATAGAAACACTGCAAGCCATAAAATTATTCTTCCAAGTAGAACCACAAATTTATTAATACAAATGATTAGCACTTTCATCTCTTCACAATAAAGAAACTTCATCAGAAGCAGTGAAGAAATCATTCTATGTTGTACAATTTATAAATAAACACATGGCATCTAGAGCCAAGGAAATAATTGTTTCACTGTATTTGGCATTCATCAGACCTCTCATTGAGTACAATGCCCCATCTGGTATGTACCTAACCAGGCATATACAACAATTGGAATAAGGGCATAAGTAACATTTCGTATACAGACCAAATCAAGGCCCTGTCCCAGTATTCTGTTTCCTACAGACTGTTGAGGGGAGGTCTATGTCTGGCATGCAAGGCATTTTGGCATTTTTAGATTTTGCTGTGATGGACTTCCTGTATATCTGCAAAACAAACAGCACAAGAATTACCCATTCTAAAGAATTAAACTTTACTTGTGATATAACTAGGACCAGCTACAGAGATAAGTATGTATCCCAGAGACTGCCCCTTCTCTGGAACAGGCTTCTCATCCATATGAAGCAGAGTTCGTCCCTAATCCAATTCAAGTGTAACTTTGACAGTTGGATGGGGAACAGGAAATTCATCCCTGGTTTGGCACCTATGTCTCTAATGGACACAGGCAGCTTGTAAATGGTTCATCTCCCAGGCCCATGCTTGCAAATATTTCACCTCCTAAACCCCTGCTTACACTTATCAAGGCTACCAGAACTTGCCAGAGATCTGGGTGCATGGCTAGTCTTAAAAAGGCCCTTGTGATCATTAGACTAGTAAACACCTATGAATTGTCAAGCTATGCCAGCATGTAAACAGCTGCATAGAGATGCAGCTGTACCCTGCAGGAACAAGTGCAGTGCAAACCCCAGAAACAAACCCACACATTGGAACCATAATATCAACGAACTTTACAATGAAAGGAAAAAAAATTGCACAAGAGTAAGAAGAGTAATTCCCAGAATGCTCAGTCCCTTGTCACTGAAAAAAATAATAAGCACAGAAGCTTAATAAAATCCACCAAAGCCAAGTTTGAGGCTAAAATAGCTACCCAAGCCAAAGACAATCACAAAGTGTTTTTTAATTATATTTGTAATAAGAAAAATACAATGCAGCAATGCACAGCGCTGATTGTGAACAATTTCACCTACACTGACACTGAAGAAATAGCCAATCTACTGGCTGGTAAATTCAGCTCTAAAATTATCCCTTTCTCTCTCCTTTATCTGTTCCTCAAGATATAATTTAAGCTAGCTCACCTCCAGCTATTATGCGGCCAAGTCCAAGTCTTAATAGGTTGGAGTAGGTCAGGTCCTCAGTCCACTTATCACTGGCAAATATCCACATTCATTTTTGGTGACATTAGTCAATGTGGCCAAATCATTTAAGAACATTTCTTTCACACCACTGAATGGATAGCCCTGCCATGGAGCACAGTCTGCGATCTCCTATCTACAGGGTACAGTGCAACACAGCTGAGACCTTAATGGAAGGTCTGTACAACAATCCCCCTGACAGCACCACCTAGAGTCTGTGCTGCTGCCTATGACTCCATTCCATCTGGAGTGAGTTTTAGGTGAAAACACCCAGTATGTTTTTGGAAGGTGGGAGATACAGGGAAAACATGCAAACTCCACATAGGCACTGTCCAGTCAGGAACCTTGCTCCTTAAGTTTGGGAGGTGAAGAACTTAACCATGATGCCAACTGTATCCTAATTCTTCTAGATGAACTTCAATGACATATGGATTTTGGGGTGGAGAACATGACGTTGTGGAGAAGACTAAGAAAGTGATGACCCTCCAACCTGGTAACATGGCTTAATTGTGAGCAGTACTGTGGAATAACTGGAAAGAAAGGCAGGGAATTGGGTGAAAGTGAAAGAGGGGGCTTAATTTCCAGTAATCTTATCTGATGTAGCTGTTGTGGTAGTAATGGGAAAAAAGGATGGAAGGCACACAGCTGAAAAGTTAGAAGACAGCTAGGAGTGTTGTGACTGAGTATTAATGAGGAAAAGAGTAGGGATTTGGGAAAGATGTTAGACGGGGAGAAGGGTTTAATGGAAACAATTTTCATTAATTAGGAGTATAATTTTACTTAACAAATTCTGGTGAGACGTTAGAGTATTAGCTAAGTTTGCAGAAGCAAGAAACATTTAACGGAACTTCATGAACTTTTTCACACAAAAATATTTAATTTGATAAGCTTAAACATGTTTATAGCCAGGACCTTTTCTATTACCAGAATGAGTGGAAAAAGGAATGATAGAATATTTTTCAGTAATATGGTTGTTTACACTCAATCAGAATTAGAAGTTTAAATAGGTTTGCACATACTTATGGGAGCAATGTCATTGCTGGAGCCTCCCTGTATCCTGACAGAGTGCTCTTCAAACTATCTGGAGATATACAGAGCTGAGTATATTTTTCTGGCACTTCAGAGTTGTGTACTGTTAATTGTTGCTTGACTACTTTTATATCATTGCTGGCTGACTTCAGAGTTGTGCACTGTTATTTTTGCTTCATTGTATAGTTTTTCAGATCTCTGCTAAAGGTATTGTTTTTCCCCTATCCACCCTCCCTATTCCTGTCTTGTTGTTTAAATTTGGAGGCTTTTGCAGTTGCCCGCCCCCACTGTAGATTTGATCTGGGACACTCCCCCAAGTCCAATCTCTTTACCTCATTCTACATAATACACTCCTTCTGCACTATTTTTTATTCATTATTAATTTAATTGCTTTTTTTAAACTGTGTTTGGCCTAACATTGCTACATACTCAAGTGTGCTAGCTTGCACTGCATTTGAATTGTTTTTACTGCTGTTTTAGCTACTTTTCTGTATAAAAAAAATCTAAGCCTGATTCCTACCTTTCCTGTAACTAGAGTAGTCCAGATTCAGATTTGCTGTATCCAGGACTGTATGTAAGCTTCTGAGCCCCCCAAGCTTTCTGTGTTGGAGCGAAGCCTTCTAGTTTATCAGTGGGAGTGGTAAGCACTAGGTAACCTATCTACCACATAAGGAGTGGTTCTGGCCCAGAAATTGTAGTTATTGGCTGTTTGGGCAGTTTTTCCATCTCTCTCAACTTTCTGATTTAAAAGCCCGCATTTGCATCTGTTTCCCCCTTTCCTATAATTAGTTTAGTCCAGATACAGATTCTTAGTTTTAGCACTTGAATTTGCTTATTCATGATTAGCACTTGTTCAGAACTTGTTGTAAGCATTAAATAAGCTACTAATTACTACAGCACTCAGTCTTCCTCATTACCTAGAGGAAAACAGTTTTGGTACTTACTTTCCTTACTTGCTTAGAGAAAAATAGCTCTTGTACTCACTTTCCTCACTTATCTAGATGAAAATAGTTTTTTATTTAGGCATGTCCAAGAGTCAGCTCCCAGTGTTCTCTCCTGTCTATCTGATGAATCTGGGCATCTTGGGGCAATGTAGAAATTGCCTCATGTACACAGACAACCCTCTCCTCCTACCACCAACACTACACCATGTGAGAGATGCACTTATCTAGCCAAACTGGAGGTAAAGCTCTCTCCAAACAAGACTGAACTTGACAGTCAAGAGGAGAAGGTAAACACTTGCACCACACCACACTCATCACATAGTCTCACTAAATCTACACCACCAAAATCCACACGTAGAAACACAAAAACATTCGCAGAGGCTCTCAATAATAATCTGCTCAAGCAACAGAGACCTCCAAAGCAGAAATGCAAGCAACCTCCACCCCCCCCAACACAAACCAAATGACACATAGCCTGCAGACTCAGTGTGCCACTCAACCACAGCCAATAAGACAAAACAACGTACCCAACACACTAGTCATAGGTGACTCTATAGTCAGACACACTGATGTCCCACTCACCAGGCTAAACAAGGAGAAGGTTACTGTCAGCTGCCTGTCAGGTACCAGCATCCGCCACATAACCCACGCACTCAGGTCACTCCACAACAAGTACAAATATGACTGTCATTGTCCATGTTGGTGTGAATGACCTGAGACGTACCTCCCTGGACTATATTAAAAGAGACATGGAAGAGCTCTCCGATCTTGTAGCCCAGGTTGGTATGACCCTAGCCCTGAGTAGCATTCTGCCATCACCCAGAATGATACCACAGTACAAGGACAAAATGATTTACTTCAACAATTGGCTAAGCTTCTGGTGTCATTCTAAAGGGATCCAGTATCTGTCTGCCTGGGATGACACGGTCAACAGACCACGATGCTTTGCCAAAGATGGCCTGCACCTGTCACCTCTGGGATTTCAGATACTGGCTAAGGTTTTTGCCACCCCTATAGTGCCTTTTTTAGGCAAGGTTCAAATGACAAATTCACCACCATACAGGAACAGGCAAGCAAAAACTGAGGGTGATGCTACTCAATGCTAGAAGTCTAAATTTTTACAATGCACCCACTCGAGGCATTCCTTAAAATGGAGAACATTGATATCTGTGCAGTGACTGAGACCTTGTTCAAGGCTCCAGAGAGCACCCCTGCACTACCAGGCTATAACACATACCACACTTTTCGGCCATGTAACCTGGACCAGACCACCAAAGGCGGAGGTATGTCCATATTCATTAAGGATATCCACACCTCCAGGCTAGTTGTTCAGCATAATGCATCCAAGGTTATCCAAGTGCAACTAACTCTGGGCAAAACTGAAATCCAAATTGTAGCTTGCTACAGATCCCCCACCATGCCCCAGGATTCCCACTCCTCTTTTCTTGATGTACTGGAAAATATTAGGGTTCAACCAAACACCCTAATAATGGGCAATTTCAACTACCCCACCATTAACTGGGAAAACTACTCATGTACCAACTCCTTCGCTCAACGCTTTCTGGAATTCATAAACTCCAATGCCCTGGATCAACTTATCCACACCCTCACAAGGGGCAACAATATCCTAGATCTAGTCATTACCAACATGAGTGACTGGTGTTCCACACCTGAAGTCAACGCCTCATTGGTCCGATCTGACCATAAACTAATCACCCTAGATAGCCACATCCTGCCCCCACCCCCCATTAAGGAAACCATGGTAAAAAATTTCTGCAAAGCCAACTTCATGCTTCTTAAGACAGAAGTGGTGAACTTCATGACATCCATGCAGATGGACAATACAGTTGCAACTACTGAATTCTACACAATTGCACTTTATAAGCACTTACATGAGTTGATGGATTGCGCTATCCCAAACAGAACCAAGATGCTATCCTCCAAAAAAAGGAAGCCAATCTGGTGGTCCCCTGCCATAAACAAACTGTACAACAGAAGGAAGAAACTGTTGCAAAAGAGAGGTTAGCCTCATTAAGAAGCTATGATCCCTCATATAATCTTCCAAAGCTAGTTACAAAAACAAAATTGCCACTGATTCTAAAGACAACTACAAAGCATTCTATAGCTATGTCAAGAATCTCAATGGCAACACTTGGATCTGCTCTGAGTTACAGCACAATGGCACTAAATATACAGACCCAACTGATATTGCCAACATCCTGGCAGATAGGTTCAGTGCTAACTTTACCCCCCTCTCACCCCCTAAAGGGCCCATCTCTCTACTGGAAGAATGCAAAGTTACTGTAATCATGGCTGCACAGGTAAAAACCACACTCTCCAAAGCCAAGAACACAACATTCATGGGACCAGACAACATCCCAGGCTGCATTCTACATGAACAACAGAATGAACTGGCACCCCACCTAAGTACCATATTCAGTCATAGCCTCACCTCAGGCTTTGTGCCCACTGAATGGCACACAGCAACGGTTATCCCACTCCACAAAGGGGGAACCACCACAGACCCTGGGAACTGCTGCCCCATTAGCCTGATGAGCCTGGTCTGCAAGGCCATAGAATGTATCATCATGGAACTTATAAACAAAGACATTGGTAATCTCCAAACTCTGGACCTCACAAGGTTTAGGTTTGTAAAAGGCAGATCATGTCTCCTAAACCTGATAGATTTCTTTGAAGCAGTCACCAAAGCCGTAGACAAGGATAAGGTGGTTCACACAGCCTATCTAGATCTTGCCAAGGCTTTCAACACCATCCCGCACCATACCTCCCAACTGTCCCGAATTACTCGGTTTTTACCGAGTTTTTGGGTCCAAATGATGGGGTGCCACGATTCCCGAGTGACACCCTATCATTTCCGATTTTTTACTACTTTATTTTTACATTTCTTGCTGTTTTGCTGATGTCATCACATGGGCAAATTAGCTCTGCACACATTTCCAGCTTGGCTGTTCAAGCGGGCTTGTTCAAATGCCAGCTGGCTTAAATGACATGCTGCTGCTTTCATTCAAATGCGTTCTGAATGAACGCAATGACATTATGTGGAATTGTGGAGCTTAGGAAGTCTTCTGGCTGAAACAAAGTTCACATTATGTGGAGTGAGCCATGCTGCTTTCATTCAAATGCATTCAGAATGAATGCAACGACATTGTGTGGAATTGTGGAGCTTAGGAAGACTTCTGGCTGAAATGAAGTTCACATTATTTGGAGGGAGCCATTCAAATGCGTTTGAAATGAATGCAACTTTCTGGCTGAAACGAAGTTCGGAACGACATTATGGTAATGTAAATGCTGCTGCTTTCGTTCATTAAAGTGTGTGTGTATGTGTGTGTGTGTGTGTGTGTGTGTGTGTGTGTGTGTGTGTGTGTGTGTGTGTGTGTGTATGTGTGTGTGTTTGTGTCACTGGAGGGGATATGCTGGAGTACTTGCAGAAGCTGGGAAGCATTGATAAGATGGATGGTTTACTGGTCACCTGGTGCCATGCTGCCAACAAAAAGGCTGAGATGCAAACAGCTCTGGACAGTAAGTCACTATTTTCTTGTTTATTGAATTTAACTCCGTATTCTGCATGGGAAAATTTAGAAAATTATCAGAGAACAGGAAGTCATGGCACAAGACATTATTTGTAGTCTAGTGCATGGTAGCATTTCTTCTGAAGTTTTTCTGTGTGAGCTAATGGGAGCAATACTATCACATCATTATGATAACAATTATACAGGAGTAAGAGGCATGCATTTAACATGAATGAGATTTGCAAGCTGTCCCATTAAGAAATTATTTAAAGTAAAAAAGAAGCATTAGTGCTACAGGTTTCAAAAGCTTCTCCAGCTAGTAGAATTTACATGGATGAATCTGTTAGTTTGCCGATTTTTTTTTTCAGTACTAGACAAGACTAGTTTTAGAGTAGATCCTGAGAGAAAAGCTCCAAGCAGTCAGTACTTTGTCATGTAGCAAAAGCTGTAAAACATGTCTCCAACATAAATGATTAATAAAACAAGAACAAAGGTGTAAATAGCAGTTAAATCATTCATCCTTTCATCTCCTGTACACTGTTATTTGAGGTTTGTGGGCAAACCAGATCCTGCCCTGCCAAACAATGAGAATAAAGGTGGCTTTTCTACTACTCTTCCAGATCAGACTCTATGAGGAACAATTCAGCTTTGCTCAGCAGTACTCTTTGAACTCCAGAGTTGCTGTTTTCCGTAGAAAATACTGCTAGTGTGTGTTTTGAGTGTGCACCAGCAGTGATTCCCTTCTTTTGGGAGATTTCTCCCTTTTTCATGTTTGTACATCCATGCAGTTGTTATATATAAGTTCAGAGTGTTTGTGTGTGTGTGTGTGTGTGTGTGTGTGTGTGTGTGTGTGTGTGTGTGTGTGTGTGTGTGTAGACTTTTATGATGGAAATGTTTTGAATTGGGCAGTTTTGTCATTACTTATTATACAAGGAATATAATTTGGCAATTTTCTAAGTTTATAAAATTACTATTTGAAATGTGTCCCTATTTTGGGGCAGTATTCCCCCATTATTGGCTTGTCCAGGTTTTTGTGCTAAGAAGTTGGGGGGTGAGAACTGAATTCACTAAATGATAGCCATTTAAGTTTTAGTCTTCCTATCCTTCAGGAAACAAGTTGCTTATTTTGCATAGTGTTATGTTGCTCTGACTGTAGTGCACAGTGTCTGGGTTCAAAACTTGCCAGTGAAATGCATGGTGGTAACACATTTTATTCTAGCAACTTTCCAAAATTATACAAGCAATGTTTAAAATGTGTCCCTGGTTTTTGGCCTTTTGCCCCCCCCCCAAAAAAAACTTAAATTGAAAATGAGTGCAATAAGCTGTGCAAGATGCCTATGCCTTACACTAATGTCATTCTATTTATATATATATATATATATATATATATATATATATATATATATATATATATATATATATTGTGTGTGTGTGGAAGTAGACTTTTATGATGGAAATGTTCTGAATTGGGTAGTTTTGTCATTACTAGTTCATGCATTTTGTTTCATTGCCTACTGAAAAAATGTTCAAACAATAAATTTAAAATGTGCTCTGTCTAACAAGTGTGCTGTATTATACAAGGAATATAATTTACTAAAGTCAGGAAGGTGTATCAAAGAACAGATGTATGTTTCTTGTTTTGTGTGCAAGGAGCCAATGATTTGAAAACAGTCCAAAGGTAATCTTTATCCATCTCTGGCCAGATGCATTTTCTTTGGATGTGGTATAGGTTTAAATGCTATTTTAATGAATGTGAGTTTCAAGGGCAGAGAAGTTTTAATGCCAACTCTATTTGTGAGACAGTATTGCTTTGTTTAACAGATATATATTGGTGATTGTGCATTGTGCTGTAAAGTGTAAAAATAAAATCAAAATCATTGTAGAAGTAAAGCAGTATGCACACATTGGTGTTTTTGGTAAATGGGACGAAATAGCCAGGTAATGGGACATTGGAATGGCTGCAGGGGGGACTCTGGTGCCTTATTTTGGTTGTCTGTTCTTCAGTTTGCATTTGAAAGTTGGTATCCCACAATTCCAGTGGAGTGGGTGAGATTACATAATTATGTATGCAAATTTTATGTTAAACAGCGTACAGATTTGTACCTATTTTTCATGGGCCTTGTCCAGATTTTTGATGTTTCCAGGTTGAGAGGTATGTCTCACACTCTGGAATTATAGATAAACTCACTAAACTAGGTATAAATCCCTATGTCACAAGATGTGTTGCCATCTGGCTCACTGATAGAACTGACACTGTGAAAGTAGCAGACTCCAAATCCGACTTCAGACCAGTGACAAGTGGAGTACCACAGGGTTCAGTCCTGGGTCCTCTCCTGTTTGGTATCTACTTTTCTGAAGTACATGCTAGCACAGAAGGTCTTTGGCTAATGAAGTTCGCAGATGACTGCAAACTTGGAGCCATAATCGAAACTCCTAATGATGTGGACATCCTACAAAAGGGCCTCACTGAGACAGATGCCTGGTGTCAAAGCCATGGCCTCAAGCTCAATGCCAAAAAGTGCATTGTCATCCCCTTTGGTAAAAACTCAGTACCCATGAGCTACCACATAGGTGGTAGTCTACTTAACACTGAAAGTGTGATAAGAGACCTTGGGACACAGGTGGACAGCAGTCTCTCCTTTGATAATCACATCGCCACAGTAGGCAGGAAATCCTTCTACATGGCACACCTCATCACAAAAGGTTTCTCATCCAGGAAAAAAGAGGTCATTGTTACCCTCTACTCGTCACTCATTAGACCCATTATAGAGTACAATGCCCCTTTTGGTATGTACCTCACAAGACATCTACAACAACTGGAAAGGCCACAGAAATACCTAACAAAGAGGATTACCGGCCTCAAACAGATGCACTACACGGACCATCTCAAAAAACTCTAGCCTTACTCTGCCGCATATCGCCTACTCAGAGGTGATCTCTGCCTAACATACAGAGCTATGTTAAAAACAGAACTGTTGGATATGCTCCACTTAAAGAAATCCCAATCACTCCAAGCTACATACTCTAGGGACCTAAACCTTGTCACCACAATAAACAGAACATGCCGGAGGGATAGATTCCTGTCCCAGAGACTTTCCATACTCTGGAATAAACTGCCTATCTATATCAAATAAAGCTCCTCATTAGCACTCTTCAAGAAAAATCTTGATGATTGAATGGGAAATAGGAAATTCACCCCGGGGATCACTTCTGTGGCTCTGCTCGACAGTGGCACAGGAAAATAATTTTCTTAGGTGGCAAAAGCCCGGATACCTTTTTGGCTGGGCTTGTACAGGCCGATAGCCTAGTACCTACCTATGAACCTATAATACTGCATTTGGTTTCCACAAAGAAGGTAAAGGAGAATTATAAAATGATGACATAGCATGGAAGATTTGTGTGGGTCGATAAAATTGTCAAAAGGAGTCATTGATTTAAATAAACGTTAGACTGTTTCTGAAGTAAGACAGATAAGAAAACCAATGCAACTTTATTGCTTCTCATGTTTGAAAATATGTTATACTGTATGGTAATGCATGAAATTTGTAATCTTTGGATGATAAGTAAGAGGACTTTGATTGGCTTAATGTGATACATTTTTTGTGTGATGGATATTGTAATAAAATACCCATTCTTTTTTTCCGATAAATGGCATGGGATATTTGTCATCTTTCTGAGTTATAACCAGTTCACGTAGTTAGAGCCTGGTCTGGCATCTCATCAGATGCACAGCACTTCAAGGGTACAGCATCCGTTTATACTACACTGCAGTGTTAGCACTGTGACATGTATCCAAGCCCTTCATGGTGTAGAACCCATAGTTTTCTGATCATTCTGACACCAAATCTTCTCATGCATACAATCTTCACTCTTGTAATGGAGTTCTTTATAGTACCTGTATTGTATTTCATCTGCAATGTATGGAAGGTTGGAAGCTATGCTTTCTAATCTCTTATATGTCATTCAATAATGGAACAATACAGTACAGGAAAGATGCTGAATTCTCCAGGTGGTGTTCATAAATTAAAAAGCTATTTAAACTGACAAATAGGTTTTATGTGATAAAAAGC
>NC_056725.1:498771020-498791020 GCF_019279795.1 Protopterus annectens | reverse complement strand
AGGTAATCACTAAACAAATTAATAGTGTTGTCAGCAAAGTTAAATCTTCTAAGCTCGTTAAGTAAAATTGCATGGCCCACTGATTCAAAGGCACATGTCATATCCACAAATACCCCAGCAGGGCAGTAGCACTCATTTATGTTGCAAAGTATATTGTTACTAGATGAGAGGAGTGCTGGAGTAGTACTAAAGGCAGTAAGGAAGCCGTGTTGTTTATTACAAAGTAATCTGTAATTGTTAATGTGGTTAAATAATACAAAAATCACCTACAAACCACAAAAATGATATAATTACTTTAAGCACTTTCATCCTTGGTACAACAGACAATTTAAGAACACCATATTAACAAGTAGAAGTAATTTTATAACTTTTGCATGCATCATATGCCTCGATCAGCTGACATAAACACTTCTTAAAGAAATATGACAGAAAACATAAAAACAAATACAAATAATCTCCTACAATTATAAACAATACATACATTCAAACCTTTTTATCTTTTAAAAACATTTGATGTTAATAGAATAATTTAAACCAGGGGATTTATCAGCCTGTAATTTCAGTTTGTCCAGTAGCCTCCCTTTGCTTACTTTTATTCCTATAATCTCCCCCTTACATCCATTAAAACCCTTTATAAACCAAAAACAAAACTTTTTTTTTATATTCTAGATGTTCAGAAACATGTCTAAATAAATCATGATAGGAATCTTTAATTTTAATATCATAAACATGCATTAACATTCTCTTTTTAAAACTTATTGCTGTCATTCCAATTTAAAAAACCTCACACCCTTTACAGACAACAATATAAGCTAAAACAATAGACCCACATGAAATTCTGCAATTAGTGTAAAAGACTTGATTATTAACTGGTAGCAAAATATAGTTACTTTCGTAAATATATGCACAAGCTTTACAATTATCACAAGGGTGGGTACCTTTCTGTTTGTTTACATTACATAATATACTTTTTAATAGTATTGATCTTTTTATTAACAAAATATTGTCTATTGCCAAGAACTTTAATAAGCTCAGGTTTCCCTTTAATTATTTTCTAATTGTTTTGTAAACATTTAATAATATTATAATGATCTACAATCATGTCTACCTTAAAAATAAACCATCTTTCTGTGTACCAGGTTGCTTTACAAACCATTCTGAAAGAAATGGAGGAAAACAAACATTTCTTTGATTTATAACTTCCTTAGCCTTTTTTTAAATAATTTATTAGTATTATACCCATGTTCTTAAAAAGATTAATAATATGATATGATGACTTTCTTCTAAAAATATATATTTTTATCAGTAATCAATCTAGATGCTCAAATATTCTGACCTCTAGAGATATTCTTTCCTATGTGACCTACTACTATATTTCATATTGTCTAGATCTAAGTAAACTTCCACATCAAGAAAGGTTACTTTCTGATCAACATCACCAAAAGTAAATTTAAAAAAAAAACTAGAACTACTATTCAGCTGCTCTAACAATTTAAAGCATTTTTTGACTGAATAGAAATAAAAAGTAGGTCATTCACAAATCTGCCATAATGCACAATTCTTTCACACCCTACAACATTCGTAAGTATTTTACTCTTTCACCAACACAAAACTAGATTGGCAAATTTGATGATAATATTTTTGATGAAATATGAAAAAAAAATTTTATGCAATACAAATATTCAAAAGCAGACATCCAGTATTAATATTCTTATTATTCCATTGAATATACTCAGTCAGCAAAGCTCTTAAATAATCCAAACTTTCATCTTGTGGCACAGAAGTAAATAATGATTGGAAGTCTACAGTAAACACGATCAATTCATTATCAGTAAACACAAATAGGATTGGGGGGGGGGCAGAAGCATGCTTGCTGTTGAGGATTTGGGACTTTTGTTTCCTTAACATGTATTTTGTTAAAATGGAAGGTGATAATGCACTCTGCTAGTCTGTTTACTTGAGAGGCACTAGAATTGCCTAGCAGCTGATTATTAAGTAAACTATTTGTAATGTTTTTGATGGACGAAGACAAGAAAGCTTTATAGTCCTCTGTGAAGTTTAAGTTAGAGGTATTATGAGGTGGGTGAGGTTGGTTGTGAATTTGCAATGGTGCCAATGAGATTTTTTATTTCTTTCCCAAAAGATTTAGATTTAGCAGAATTGGTAGCTGTTCTAGTTGACTTTCTAAGACTAAAGTAATTATCATGGAGTTTATTGTCTGAGGAGTTCTGTTTCCAAGTTTTCCAAGCATTATGCCTCTGTTTCATTATTCTAAGTAGATCAACAGTTAGCCAGAGACAATTTGTTCCTCTAAGCCTATATCATGCTCTAAGGAAAAGTTGATTTTGGGTGTTAACCAGGGTAGTGGCTGCAGTGACAGCTGTTTAAAAAAAAAAAAAGATGAGAAGACCAACAGAGAGAATAAGAACAACAAAAAATGCTACTGTAATAAGAAAAAATATTATATATGGCACAATTTGTTAACTATTCTGGGTTTCAAAGCTCAAGAAATTTGGTCATTTATACATGTAGGTAAAGAGACTTTTTGTGACTTAACATTTGAAACTGAGCGACTGATTATGACAGTTCTGGAACTGTGTAACAAAAAGAAGGATGTTTATCCATGGAACAATTATTTGTTTTCTGGTAGTAACTTAAATTAAAAAAATGTTGCTTTACAGTTTAGAATTGATGAACTAGAAGAAAATGGTGTTAAACTGCATGCAAGGTTTCTGTGAAACTGCTGATAGCATTGTGAAAATTAGAGAAAAGAGAAACAATGAATGAAAGGTAGATGCTGGAAGCTGTTTTGAAATATGAAAAAAAAACTGGTGGCAGAATGATGTAAGAAAATAAGAAAAAGTAAAGTATGGATAAATTTATAGTAACGTGTTAGAGAATTTAGAAAAAATACAAGAGAGTATTATGGTATGGAAAAAAGAAAGACACAAGGGAAATCATAATTAAGTCATTACTGTTTAGGCAGAGATATTTAAAAGGGTGAATGAATGCAATATCTTCTTATTTGGGCAAAATACTGAAGCAGGATATTAGTATAATGAGAGAAATGAAAAATGTAAAAGGAGAGGTCCAAAACATGCGCAAATTAGTGTAGTACTGGAACGCTAATTCCACCTAATACGCGGCTTCTCAGCGCTTCTGTGGATCACTAGTGATATCTGCATTGCTTACTGTACTTATTTCCTTGTTTCACTTGAAAGAAAGTTACTGTTTGTCGTTTTTGCATTTAAGTTACCTGTAACACATTGCACTTAAGTTACCTGGCACTTGCTCGCTAAAGCAATTATATAAGTCAGCACTAAAAATTAAAAGCACTACACCCTCACTCCCCACTGGCCCTTGTTTTCAATTATTAAGGAATTCCCAATATTATTCTAGCATGTCCAAAGGTCAGTTGTCAATCTCCTCTCCAGTCCAGCTGGTGAATCTGGGAATCTTGAGGCAATGTTACAACTGCCTCATGTACACAGACAACCTTCTCCTCCTCCCAACAAATTTCAACACATGTGAGAGATGCAACCATATAGCCAAACTGGAGGCTAAGCTCTCTCAACTCAGTACTGGCATAACCAGTCAGGAGGAGAAGGAAACCACACTCACTACAATTCCAGTCTCACATAGACCTACCACGACAGCAAACCAAACACATAATCACACAAAAACATACTCGGAGGCTCTAAATAAAGATCTGCCTAAGCAGCAGAGACCTCCAAAGCAGACACCCAAGCAACCGCTACCCCAAAACAAAACATGTGCAACACATATCTCACAAAGCCAGTGTGCCGAACAGTCACAGCCCTTAAGACTAAACAACACACCTGATACACTTGTAATAGGTGACTCTATCGCCAGGCACACTGGCGTCCGCTCACCAGGCTGAACAAGGAGAGGGTCACTGTGAGCAGCCTGTCGGGCGCTAGGATCCGCCACATAACACAAGCACTCAGGTCACTCCAAGGCAAGTACAAATATGACTTAGTCATTGTCCATGCTGGTGTGAATGACCTGAGACATACCTCCCTGGACTACATGAAAAGAGACATAAAGGAGCTCTCTGAGCATGTAGCCCAGGCCGGTATGACCCTGACCTTGAGTAGCATCTTACCCTCACCAAGAATGATGCCACAATATGAAGACAAGATGATCAATTTCAACAATTGGCTTAAGTACTGGTGTCATTCAAAGGGGATCCAATGCCTGTCAGATTGGGATGATATGCTCGACAAGCCACAATGCTTCGCTAGGAACGGCTTGCACCTGTCACCCCTGGGCTTTCGGATATTGGTAAAGGCTCTTGCTACCCCCATAGTGCGTTTTTTAGGCAAGTCTCAAAAGACAAACCCACCTCCATAGGTATCACAAGGGATAAGAAACTAAGAGTAATGCTACTCAATGCCAGAAGTCTAAACCTCAAGATGCACGCACTCGAAACTCTTCTTAGCATGGAAAACATCGATATCTGTGCAGTAACAGAAACCTGGTTCAGGGCTCCTGAGAGCACCCCAGCACTACCAGGTTATACCTCATACCATGCTTTTCGGCCCCAGAACTTGGACCGAACCACAAAAGGAGGGGGAGTATCGATATTCATCAAAGATACCCACACATCCAGGTTGGTGGCAAAGCACGAAGCATCAGAGACTATCCATGTGCAACTAACAGTGGGTAAAACTGCCTTCCAGTTTATAGCCTGCTACAGACCACCCTCCCAAACCCAGGAACCCCACTCGGCCTTTCTGAGAACACTGGAAAATATGAAGGTCTCTCCAAACACCATTATATTGGGCGACTTCAACTACCCAAACATAGACTGGGAGCATTACTCTAGCTCCAACACCCTAGCCCAAAGGTTCCTAGAATTTATAAACTCAAATGCTATGGAACAACTTGTTACCACTCCCACAAGAGGGGAAAACATACTGGACCTGATCATCACCAACATGGGGACTCTATGCTCCAGACCAGAAGTGTATCCCTCACTGGTAAGATCAGACCATAAACTAATCTCAATGGATATTCACATCCCGACCCCACCCCCTGCCCAGAAAACCACAGTGAAAAACTTCTCTAAAGCAAATTTCACACTCCTCAAAACCGAGGTGGAATCCTGCAAAGCCCCCGGGCCTGTGGAAAATACGGCCCAGACCGCAGAATCCTTTATAAACGCATTCTATGAACACCTTCAGGAATGCATGGATCATGCGATCCCAAATAAAACCAAGACCCAATCCTCCAAAGGCAGATGTCCTGTCTGGTGGACCCCAGCCATAAACAAACTATACAATAGAAGGAGGAAGCTACTAAATGATAGAGCAAAATCCCAAAAAGGGAAGGCATCACTGATCAGTATTAGCAAAAAACTACGGGCACTCATAAAATTGTCTAAGGCCAGCTTCGAGAGAAAAATTGCACAGGACACTAAGGATAATCACAAGGCTTTCTTTAGTTATGTTAGGAACCTGGGTGGTAATTCCCAGATATGCTCAGAATTAGTCCAAAATGACAAAAAATACACTGAACCCACAGACATTGCCAACATCCTAGCTGACAGGTTCAGCGCAAACTTCTCCCCCCCCCACTCCCCACCAAAAGGGCAAATATCTATCCCAGCAGAGTGCTGCCCCCCTGACATCTCAGATGCTCAGGTAAGAGCTGCCCTCTCCAAAGCAAAAAACACAGCATCAATGGGACCAGACGGTGTCCCGGGATGCGTCCTACATGAACTCCAAGAAGAGCTAAACCCAAACAGCCTTACTACAGGATATGTGCCCAAAGAGTGGCGTACAGCAGCAGTGGTCCCTCTCCGTAAAGGTGGTGCCTCAACGGATCCTGGAAACTATCGCCCCATAAGCCTGACTAGCTTGGTCTGCAAAGCTATGGAAAGGATCATCATGGACCTCATAAATAAAGATATTGGGGACCTACAGACACTGGATCCTACCCAGTTCGGCTTTGTTAAGGGCAGATCCTGCCTCTTAAACCTGGTTGATTTCTTTGAAACAGTCACCAAGGCCATTGACGAGGGGAAGGTGGTCCACACAGCCTACCTGGACCTCGCAAAAGCCTTCGATACAATACCCCACTCGGGCATTATAGATAAGCTCACCAGCTTAAATATAAACCCCTATGTCACTAGATGGATTGCAAACTGGCTCAAGGACAGAACCCACATGGTTAGAATTGCTGGAGCCATGTCAGACTCCAAACCAGTTACAAGTGGTGTCCCACAAGGCTCAGTCCTGGGACCTCTCTTGTTCGGTATATATTTCTCGGAGGTACAGGCCAACACGGAAGGACTGTGGCTGACCAAGTTCGCAGATGACTGCAAACTGGGCGCCATAATCGACTCTCCAGCCGACACAAGCATCCTCCAAAAGGGCCTCATAGAAACAGACAACTGGTGCCAGAGCCATGGCCTCAAGCTAAATGCCAAAAGTGCATAGTCATCCCCTTTGGCAAAAACAAAGTGCCCACAAATTACCACATAGGTGGTAATCCATTAAGTACAGAAGAAGTAATTAGTGACCTGGGGACCCAAGTTGATAGCAATCTCTCATTTGACAACCACGTGGCCAAAGTGGTTAGAAAAACATTTTATATAGCCCACCTAATCATGAAGGGATTCACATCTAGATCAGGGGAGGTCATTGTGCCTCTTTACTCATCCCTCATCAGGCCCATAATTGAGTACAATGCCCCTTTTGGGATGTACCTTACCAGACACCTGCAGCAACTGGAAAGACCCCAAAAGTACCTCACCAAGAGGATCAAAGGGCTCAAACAGATGCCATATGCTGCCCGGTTAAAGAAACTCCAGCTCTACTCAGTGGCATACCACCTGTTCTGAGGCGATCTGTGCCTGACGTATAAAGCCATGTCCAACCCGGAATTAATGGACATGCTGCACCTCAGAAAATCCAAATCCCATCGAGCTACGTGCTCGAGAGACTTGAACCTCAGCACTGAAATAAATAGGACATGCTGGAGGGACAGATTCATAACCCAGAGGCTCCCTTCACACTGGAATAAAATCCCAGTCCAGGTTAGGCAGAGTCCCTCATTGACTCTCTTCAAGAGGAATCTTGATGAGTGGATGGGAGATCGTAGGTTTACCCCAGGTATCACTTCTGTGTCCCTGTTAGACAGAGGCACAGTATACTAACCTCGAAAAAGGGCATAGCAAAATTCATTTAAAATGGGTGGCGAAAGCCAAACACACTCTGGCTAGGCTTATAAATGCCCTAGGGCAGATAGCCTAGTATGAACCTATGAACCTATGAACCTATGAACCTATGAACCTATGGAAACATGTGTAACAATATAAGGATGGAAAATAAGAGAGAATGGAAAGCGATTTCCAGAATGAGTTAAGGAAGCATTTAAAGAAGAAATTACTATTAGTGAATTGGATTAAGTAATTAGGAAAGTAATGGATTGGCAAATAGTTTATTTTGTAAATGTACTGACTGAATGTTTGAAGGAAGGGGTTGTTTATAAAGAGTTATATAGTGGGATATTAAAATGTGTATGAAAGAAAGATGACAAGGATGAAATAAACATTTTGAGAGCCAACACGTTAAATAATATAGATCATAATTTTATGGGAATAATACAGAGAAGAATGGAAGGAAGGATGAGGGATATTATGGAAGAAAATATATATGTGATAAAAGGGAAGGAAGTCAAGAACTGTTTATTGGTTGGGAGAGAAATTGTAGATGATATTATAAATAAAAGATAGGCTGTGAAAATTATGGTAGGTGATATCAGCAAGGCATTTGATAAAGTAAGATATGGTACCTTGTGGGATGCTATGGAGAAGTATGGAATAAGTAACAGAATTAGGAGAGCATGTATGTCAGGATATCAAAACAGAATTAGGAGAGCATGTATGTCAGGATATCAAAACAACAGGGTGAGATTGTTAGTGAATGGGTAGCTGAGTAAAGCTTTATGCATGAAGTGTATGCAATATAAATTAGGGATGTTTCATGAATGGAATATTTTTTTGCATTAGTAATGAATGTGATAGTCAGTGAAATAGCTTATAAAATGAACAGTGTTTGATATGTGATGTAAAATGAAGTGGTGATTCCAGGAGTTTTGACATACATAGACAATATAGTTGTAGTTACTAACAACAAAATATGGATGAGGGAAGTCTTGGTTTGTCTAAACAAATGTTGAAAAGAAATGGGAATGACCTTGAATAAAGATGAAAGTAAGGATTTGGGTGATGTGGTGAAAAATGGGGTGTGTATTTTTCAATGAATGAAGTGTCATTGCTGTGAATAAAATTTAGGTTAAATGATGTAGCTGTGATGCATCATGAGGATTTGGTAAAATAAATGAAAGAACTATGTCTTTTGTGAAGGATGCATAGATTAGCATTCAGGTGAAACTGGTATTAATGGGAAAATGGTACATGTTTCAAATGTTTATATGATTCTAGTAAAATATGTAAAGGAAATTATGCAACTGATGTTTTCTTTCATATGGGGTTCAAGATTAGACCCAGTGAAAAGAGATGTGTTGTGTATGAGTGAAGATGAAGGGTGATTGGGTTTACAGTTGTTTGTTCTACTTCTTTAAATTTGTATAGAATATTAAAATCAATTTAGAATATAGCTGTGACACAAACAAAGGTGACTTGGGCAATGGCTGTGTAGCCTTATTCTGCAATGCAAGGAGTGAAGGTAGGGTGAAGGGAGAGCTGTAAGTACTGATGGGAAAGGTGATGGTGTCATCACTGATAGGGCAGATACATGGGCAAATGACAAGAGGTGGGTGAGACATGGAGAGCTCATTATTCAGGTTGACATGACAGAGAAAGGAGGAATAGAGGTGAGGAGCAATCTACATAAGGGAAGGCATCAGATGAGAGATTAGAGAAGAGTGAGAAAGCACCAAACCAGCAATGGGGAAAGAGTACAGCCAGGGTTAGAAGCTGAACACCCAGGCAGGCAGTTAATGAAGAGGGGACAGCTGGTGGACTGATACAGTGCATTATCTGCTGGATACAACAAAAACCAGAAGGATGAGACTCTGTAGGGAAGAATAAAGGAGAGGTGGGAAGAAGAGGCTAACACTTATGGGCATCTGAATCTGCCAAAAGCAAACTGGAAGGTTCCAGTCTCCAGGGTAGAAGAAATGTACACACACACACACACACACGCAAGCACACAATACACACACACACACACACACACACACACACACACACACACACACACACACACACACACACACACACACACACACACACACACACACACACACACACACACACACACACACACACACACACACACACACACACACACACACACACACACACACACACACACACACACACACACACACACACACACACACACACACACACACACACACACACATTCTTAAGCATTTTTCTGAACAATGGTATCTAAAGCGTTGCACTGACATCTTTGTTGTCCAGTCTACTAGACTTTACTTCCTTTTCTGGGTATTATAGTCTACAGTGAAAAAACAAAGTGTCTACCTCAAAATAATGACAGCACCGATGAGCTGACTGCTCATTCTTCCTCAAAGCTGATACTACAAAAAGAAAAACTTCCAGATACTGTAGAAACTCTGGATTACGCCAAACCTGCCTTTACAGAAGATTTACAGATTTCTTAATGTATACTGGAAAATGATAATCTTCATCCCCAGAATGATTACCTATACAGCAGCATTCAGTTACTGCAGAATGCCATTAAATCCTTGCCTCTCATTCACTTTAGTCTTGTTTTGATAATTCACATAGTACTTATGAGAGGTAGAGCTCATTAGTGCTTAAAACATTGTGTTTTGTATTACAACCAATGCAAGATGCACCGCCTCTAAATTACTTTGGGACATTAATAATGATTGCTAAAAACAGCAGTGATACAGAATGCATTAACACGCCCTTTAACACCATCATTGACTGCCCATTGAAGTCAGCATCTTAATATAAACACCTCATTGTCTAGCCTGATACAGAGGAAGGCAGCATCTTATGTGTCTCCCAGCCACTGCAGGATAATAAATCAGTTGCAATGAGTGTGGAGAATATCAAGCAGCACTGAAGATTAAAGTAAAGTGTAACCATACAAAATACTTGTTAAAGTAAGTATATTTCAGCTTCTAACAAAAATCTTGATGTTATGGCACACATATACATTCATGCAGTTGCTTAACTCCTCAGACTAATTTGTACAAAATATTTTGTTTTCTTAGTAGGATTTTCTGGGCTATATAAGCCTCCATTTTTTGCATCAGCTATTAGCTATTGTACATAGTTTGAAAGGTTACATGAATAAACAAACCATGGATACATCAAAATTAAGTGACATGAATCTACATGAAGAAGAAACCAGTATGCCTTTAGTTTACTGACATAAATCATCTAATTTAAAATACCAACAGGGTATTCCTTCTTTTTACTCAATGAAAACAGAAAGTTAGAGACTGTACCTGTAGTATTAGGAAGGGATTGATCATGTTTGATTCAACAACATTTAAATTGTTACTGTTTTTTTTTTTTTTTTCTGTTTGCCTGCTCAGCTATAATTCCAGAAGCGAAGCAAGTCATAAATGATCCTCAGGACCACTTTGGGCTTGTGATCTGCTGCCAATAAAATAAAATCCTTTCTAATTTTAAACAACAATAAAAAAGTTCCTGAATAATTGCTGCAAGTATGAAATAAGCAAGAAATCACCAATTCTCTGCTGTTGGTGACATCTTGGATGTATGTGGCTCCAAAGAAAATTAGAATTACTGAAATGTTAAGAATCCAAAGAACTCCTTTGGGCTTACAAAATACCTAATGGGTTGTAAGAATCCATCTCTTCTGTTCCAGCATTAGCAAGTATTAACTTTACTCTGCCAGTATGCTTACCTTCCATACTCGCTCATCTCTCTGTGTCTTTCCAATCAAACCTAAATGGGCTCATTCTACTTCCAACCTGGAAAGTTTTAGTGAGGAGTGTAACAAGTTGGGGATAACCATTAGTTGTAAGAACTTCAGGTCAACTTGTATTGTGCAAATACATAAAATGCAAGAGTTGTGAGGCAGTGTTATGGATACTTCATATTTTACAGGCTGCTCATAAAACAGCAGGAATCACAAAGGCGTACTTTGAGGACTGTAGTGTAGCCATGTGGCTGCATGTTGGACAAAGTTGATTTTAAAAGATCCAAGTGCATTTTGGGAAGACGTAAGTACCAAAGCTAAAATAGGTAGAAAAATCTTTCAAAATAATAAAAAAATGGAAAACAGGAATGTAACCTCTTAACAAAAAAAGAGACCTACTTTCATAGTCATTTTGTATCCCAATTATTTTTTCTAAACAGTTCAGCAAGTTAAAAAGTTAGAAAGTTGTTGCATATTTAGGAAAGCTAAAAAATACAATATTATCTTTAATTTCTGAAACAACGTTATTAACAAAGTTACAAAAATCTGCTAATCACATCAAATGTGACCAGAAAACATTTCAAGAACATGTTAGTGCAAGATTGCAAGATCAAAGAAAGCCTAGTAAAGCATTAACATACCTTATAAATATAATATTATTGTTATAAATCATAAGATCATAGGAGCTTATTAGGCTAATGGGCCTGGGGTCCTTACAAGCCTAGCCAAGAGTTTATCCCCAAAAAGAAACCTCAGTCAGCACCTGTCACCCCTGTCAATGAGGGGCACAGGTGGATCCCCTGGGACAAATTTGTGGTTTCCCGTCCACTCATCAAGGTTGTGCTTTAAGAGGGATAGTGAGGTGCTCTGTTTGACATGTATGGGAAGTCTATTCCAGAGATGGGGCAGCCTCTGGGAGATAAACCTGTCTCTCCAGCAGATTTTGTTGATGTTGCATATAAGATTCAGGTTTTTCAAGCGGGTAATGTGTAAGGAGTTAGACTTACAGATACGGAGCATCTCCAGTAGGCAGGGTCTGAGATTGCCTTGTAGGCAAGACACAGAGCACCCCAGAGCAATCTTTATGATACTGAATAGAGTGATAGTGATTTGAGCCTGTCTGCATAGGGCAGGTGTTGGCCATGGATTCTCTTTGTGAGGTATTTCAGTGGCCTTTCCAGTCGGTGCAGATGTTTGGAGAGGTACATACCAAATTGGGCATTATACTCAATTATTGGTCTAATGAGGGAGGAGTAGAGAGAGGTAATAACCTCCTTTTTTCTGGCTGCAATCCCTTTACTTATGAGATGAACCAAGTAAAAGGCTTTTCTGAACACTGTCGCTACATAATGGTGGAATGTGAGGTTGTTATCAGCCTAAGTGCCCAGGTCTCTCACCAATGGTTGTATGCTTAGGGGGTTGCTGTTGATGTGGCAATCAGTATGGGCCATGTTTTTGCCAAATGGTATGATGATACATTTTTTGCATCTAGCTGGAGGCCATAACTTTGGCACCAGTAATTAGTTGCTGTGAGACCCTCTTGCAGTATGTTAACATCATCTAGGGAGTCAATGATAGCACCCAACTTATAGTCATCTGCAAACATGGTCCATCACTGGCCTTTTGTCTTTGCCTGGACCTCTGAGAAGTAGATGACAAACAGTAGGGGTGCTAGGACAGATCCCTGGGGAACTTCACTAGTGACAGATCTGCTATTGCAGGTGGAGGGTCCGATTTTGACTTTGAGGGTCCTGTCAGTGAGCCAGTTGGAAACTCACCTGATGAAATAGTGCTTTACACCAAGTTGTGTTAGCTTTTCGATGATGCCTGAGTGGGGGATTGTGTCAAAGGCCGTAGCCAGGTCAAGGTAAGCTGTATGCACTGACTTTCCCTCATCCAGGACCTTGGTGACAGTCTCAAAGAAGTCAACCAAGTTCAACATGCAAGATCTGCCCTTGATGAATCCGAACTGGGTGGGGTCAAGTGCTTGGAGATTGCCTATGTCCTTGTTTATGAGATCCATAATAATATGCTCCATAGCTTTACAGATTGGCCTTGTCAAGCTAATGAGGTGATAGTTTCTAGGGTCAGTAGTGGCACCACCTTTGTGCAAGGGGATGACAATGGCAGTTCTCCACTCTGCTGGAATGAAGCCTGTACTTACACTGTGGTTGAAAGGGGTGCTCAATGGCAAAGCCAGTTCTTGCTGTAGATGATGCAGCATGCAGCCTGGGATACTATCAGGTCCCATGGAAGTTGCGTTCTTTGCCATGGATAGGGCCTTTAGCACTTGATCTATGGAGATGTGAGGTGCAGGACAAATACTGGGGATATCGGAAGGGCTTTTGGGGGGACAGGGGGTGAAGTTTGCACTAAATCTATCTGCTAGCAGGTTGTCTAAGTCAACAGGATCTATGTAAGTGATACTAAGTACTAATTTGGAACAAACCTGGGCTTTTCCATGGAGGTTCCTGACGTAAACTGAAGAAGGATTTGTGGTTTCCCTTTGTTTTAGAGGCTAGTTTTGATTCATAACTGGCTTTGGAGGCTTTCACTAGTGATTTAATTTGCTTGTTGAGGTTAAGGAGGGAGTTTTTCCAATTTCTTTTGTTGTAAAGCCTGTTGATAAAGGATGTTCACCAAACAGGTTTGTGTTTCCTTGAGAAGCAGGTTTTAGTTCTATTGGGTACGGCTGAGTCCATGCAGTTGTACAGGTGCTTGTAAACTGCATTGGCGTACTGCTCAGCATAGTTGTCTGCATCATCTGAGGGGGGTGGTGGTGTTAAGCTACAGATACCCTCCCTTAGGAGGTTGTAGTCAGCTTTTGAGAAGTTTTTTAGTTTGATTACGGTTGGGGGGTTGGGTGAGATAGAAACTTTGAATAAGACAGTCCGAGGATCTGATCTTACCAGGGAAGAACATACTATGGGGTGGTGCAGCAGTTGCCCATGTTGGTGAGAACCAAGTCCAGAATGTTATCTCCCCTTGCGGGGGATGAGACAAGCTGGTCTAGTGCATTAGAACTGATGAAATCAAGGAATTGAGTGAGTGCATTAGTGTAGGAATAGTTTACCTAGTCTGGGGTGGGGTAGTTGAAGTCACCAAGGATCAGGGTGTAAGGAGGAACCTTAATGGAGTCAAGTAGATTCAGGTAAGAGGAATGGGTATCCTGAGTCATGGTAGGGGGTCTATAGCTGGCTGTAACTTGGATGGGTGTCTTGCCAACTGTCAGTTGCACCTGGAGTAGTTCCAGTGCTTCATGCTGGCAAACCAGTCTGGAGGTGTGCCTGTCCTTAATGAAGCTAGAGACTCTACCACTCTTAGTTTTCCCGACCTCCATTTGGGGTCGGAATGTGTGGAATGAAGTATAGCCTGGTAAGGCAGGGGTGCTATCCGTAGCCCTGAACCAAGTTAACATGACCGCACAGACATCGGCATCTTCCAGTGCAAGGAAAGCCTCCAGTGAGTGCATTTTCAGGTTAAGGCTCCTAGCATTAAGCACCATGACCTTCAATTTGCTTTTTGTTGGAAGGTTTGTAATGCACAATGGGGGAGGCAAACGCCTTGGCCAGGATATGGAAACCCAGTGGTGACAGGTGGAGGCCATCTCTGGAAAAGTATCAAGGCCTGTCGACCATGTCATCCCAGGAAGACTGGATCCCCTTGGAATGACACCAGAAACTAAGCCAATTGTTGAAATAAATTATTTTTTGTTGGTATTGTGGTATCATTCTTGGTGAAGGTAGGATGCTGCTTAGGGCTAGGGTCATACCTGCCTGGGACACATACTTTGAGAGCTCAATCATGTTTCTCTTCATATAATCCAGGAAGGTATATCTCAAGTCATTCATACCAACATGGAGAATGAGTTGTACTTGTACTTGTTGTGGAGAGATTTAAGTGCTTTGCTTGATGTGGTAGATTCGGGCAGCAGACAGACAACCAACCATGACCTTCTCCTTGTCAAGTCTGGTAAGGGAGACATCGGTGTGTCTCACAATTGAGTCACCATTAACTAGTATGCTTGGTTTATTGTTATATCCTGTGGGCTGTGATGGTTTATTGTTTTACCTTATGGGCTGTGTTTGTGATACACTGTTGTGTTGTCTGCTGTGTGTAGTGTGTTTGGTTTTGTGCGTGGAGTGTTTGTGAGTGTGTTTTGGAGGTCTCTTCTTTATGTAAGTTTTTATTGAGGACCTCTGCATAGGTGTCTGTGTGTGTTGTGCTTGGCCATGTGATATGCATGGTGTGGTGTTTGTGCTGGCAATCTCGACTTTGTCAGAAGTTCTGACTGTGGCGTGAGAGGGCATGGATTCCAGGTTACTGATGTAGATGCATTTCTCACAAGTAGAATAATTTATGTGCTAGGAGAAGAGGGTTGTCTGTAAATATGAGGCAGGTGCTACACTGTCTCGGTATGCACATGTTGGCCAGGCTGGCAAGAGAAGCTAATGGGAATTGCCCAGACATAGTGTTCTGAATGCTTGGGTGGACTTATGGAGGGAGGGTTTTGATAAGGATTTGTCCACAACAGTGCAGACCACAGGAACTTTGTTAATGTAAGGTAACTGGACTGAAGCACAAGTGCTAAATGCAAACTAAGATGCTAGAATAACAGATATATTTAATCAGGCTACTAACAAGCAGTAATAAATGCAGCAGAATAAAAACACTTGAACACTTAAGAGCACACAGCAAAAATAAGGTAATAAAGTAGGAAGAACACAATTACAGTAAAAGCAGCTGAATAAAGTGTAAAATTTAAATAATCACCACTGCCACACCTCGAACCCAGACCCCTGTCAACTGCAGCATAGTGCATTAGCGTGCCGTGGAAAATGGCTGTTTACCTAAACTTCTAGCCCCCTGAAGCAGCTTTGTGGGCCTAATTTGTATACTGCCTATTTAGGTCTCTCATATGTATGCTATGTAAAGCTCTGAAAAGATAATCTCTCCAATAAGAAAAGATATTTTGGGGCATTGTTTTATAAGTGACCTGTTACAGAAAGCTTTGTGCTGAGTCACTATGGTAGTTGCAGATAAGAATAGGATGCAATGGCCGGTCATGGCAGACAAAACTGACAAGCACAGAGCATAAGGAGCTTGAGGCTGAATGTGGGCTGTCCTACAGTCTGTACCCTTTCCTGGCCCAGCACCTAACTTACAAAGTACTTAGGAAATGGTAACATGTGTCTTGTTGTTCAATACGCCATGTCAAGTTTAGAACATACTTAGTAACACTTTTTAAATCAGTCACATTTACACACCTTACGGTATGGCTATAACTGCCCTGTGAAATTATTACTCATATCAGCATTTGTTTACTCAAACTATTTAATAATAATAATAATAATAATAATAATAATAATAATAATAATAATCATGACAACAACACCCTTGCCATCTGCCAACCTGCTCAGACAGTGCTGTTTCTGATCTGATGCCAGCTCTACATAATACTGCTGGAGAGATTGCTGATGGAAAAGCAGCTTTATTCAGCCTCAAAGCATGCTGAAACCCCTAATAATTATTCATAATGGAGTCCCTATACAAGCATGTTAATACCTGTGTAGAGGAAGCTGTATCCACCAGGAAGAAGTACAGAGCTACCCAACTCAAAACACAAGCCACCCTGGTGGAATCACAAATCGATGGGCTTGTATAAGAGAAGGAAGGAAATCATGGCAAAAATTAGGAGGTGCAGCATCCAGCAGGATAAAAGCACTCTTATCAGACTAAACAACTCAAAAGACAAAGTCTATCAAAGCCACATTTGAGGTAAAATTGGCCTCCCAGGCAAGGGACAACCACAAGGCATTCTTTCTCTATGTCTACAACATCAAAGGCAATACACAATTGTGTGCTGAGCTCATTGTAAATGGAGCCATTTATACCGAGCCAGAAGATATAGCAAACCTACAGGCTGACAAATTCAACTCCAACTTTACCCCTCTCTCCCTCCTCAACCTTTCTTCAGAAAATACAACTCCCTACATGTCATTAATGATCTCTCTAAGGCCAAAAACACTGAATCAGTGAGTCCAGACAATATCCCAGGATGCCTTCTAAATAGCATGAGACATGCCTTATGAGGTCCTCAGGAATAGCTAATTAGATGTAGTCCCCAAACAGGCTTCGCGCCTCATGAATGGAGAACAGCAGCAATCATCCTTCTACACAAAGGTGGGCCATTCGAAACTACAGACCCATAAGTCTCACTAGTCTTACATGCAAAGACATAGAAAGAATTATCATGGAAATGATAAATAATGATACAGTAATCCACCAGACATTGGACCCAACCCAGTTTGGTTTCAGGAAAGGCAGGTCATACCTACTCAAACTGGTGGACTTCTTTGAGAAGGCCACCAAAGCAATGGATGAGGGCAAAATGGTTCACACTGCCTACTTTAATCTGGCCAAGGCATTTGACACAATATCCCACTCAAGGATAGGTACAAACTGATATGTCACCAAGTGGATAGCCAACTTGGCTCACAGACTGGACCCAGGAAGTTAGAAACTGGGGAGTACACCTCTGCAAAGAGGCCGGTCATAAGAGTAGTCCCTCAGGGATCAGTCCTTGGACTACTCCTTTTTGGCATTTACTTCTCTGAAGTCAAGGCCAATGTCAATGGTCTATCACTGACTAAATTTGCAGAGGATTGCAAAGTAGGAGCTGTCATTGAATCCCACATAGACATAAATGTTCTCCAGGAAGGGCTGATACAGACAAACAACTGATGTCAGAGCCATGGACTAAAACTAAATGCCAAGAAATGCATAATAGTATCTTTCGGGAAGTCATCCATCCCTGGTAACTATCATATTGACAACACACTCCTTACAGCTGACCAAGTAGTCAGGGACTTAGGGACACATATAGACAGTAATCTAGCTTTTGACCATCACATGTCTACAGTTGTGAGGAAATCATTCTATGTTGCGCAACTTATAAACAAAGGTATGACATCTAGGTCCATAGGAGTCATTGTTCCACTGTATTCGACACACCTATCATTAAGTAGAATTCCCCCTTTAGTATATACCTAAGCAGGCATATCAAACAAATGGAATCTCCACAGAGGTTCCTCATTAAAAGAATACAGGATCCAAGTAAAATGCCCTATACAGACCTGCTCAAGGCCTTATCCCTGTAATCTGCCTACTACAGGC
This sequence comes from Protopterus annectens, assembly GCF_019279795.1. NCBI lineage: Eukaryota > Metazoa > Chordata > Ceratodontiformes > Protopteridae > Protopterus > Protopterus annectens. The sequence continues at coordinate 498,772,901 of NC_056725.1, read as the reverse complement.
TGTTGATGGGAGATCTATGCCTGGTACACAGGGCATTGTCAGAGCCCACTCTAATGGACTTCCTGTATATCCACAAAAGTAACAGCACCAGAATTACTCATTCTAAAGGCTTAAACCTTGCCTGTGGTATAAATAGAACCTGCAGGAGAGACAGGTATGTATCCCAGAGACTACCCCATGTCTGGGACAGGCTACCCATCCATGTGAAGCAGCTTTCCTCCCTCACCCAATTCAAGTGTAACTTGGAAAATTGGATGGGGAACAAGAAATTCATCCCTGGCTTGGCACCTATGTCTCTAATGGACACAGGCAACTTGTAAAAGGTTGATCTCCCAGGCCTCTGCTTGTAAATGTTTCATTTCCTAAGCCCCTGGTTACATTTATCAGGGGTACCAGAACATGTCAGAGATTTGGAATGCATGGCTAGGCTTAAAAAGGCCCTTGTGTTTGATAGCCTAGTAAACACCTATGAATCTATGAAAACATACATAATGTGTTACTGAATGGTTAACTAACTCATTTTCAAAATGCTACTGACTAGACAGATGTCATTCTATCAGACCTGTAATTATGTTAAATGTGTAAGTATGTGTTTATTTTTCCTTTTTCCTGAACATATCAACTTTATCTACAACTAATATAATCCTATGATCAAACACAGGCTTTATTGCATACCATATTTAATGTCGTATAATCTGTAAAAATATGTTGTAACCTATGATGATTTCCCTTACTGCATTGTAGTGCAGCCTTGGAGATGGCATATTTACAGAGCGGCGGGTGTGGGGGGTGCAGCCATTAGTTTTGTTTTTTTTTTTTCATATGTTCGAAGTTTTATAACTTCAAACATTTAAATTTGATATTTTAATGATCAAAGTTATAAAATTTTGAACATAAGATATAAACCTGGAATTTTCAGGTGAAAAAAAAAACAAAATAAATAAAAATGCAAATAGGCAAAAGTAGGCTTGAACTTTTGCTGTAAATGTGTGTACCTAGACGATGTGCTATATATGCAGAGCCCAAACTATCTGACTTCTCATTCACCTGAAAATATACTGAGATGCACACACAGGAAAAAGGGTGTTTTTTTTTTTTTTTTTTAATCTACAATTATTCTTTGAAAAAACATATTTGGATAACTCTGGGACAATGAATGTAGGTGTTTTAGGTAGAAAAATGGGCAGAAATGTGGTGAAACAATGTGAGATAGAATGGAAGGAGGTATTCCACTGCAACTACGGGGCTTGTTGTATTGGTGACCAAATCAACATTAGCAAGTTGGGAATGAGTTAAATAAAACTTGAGCAAGATGAAGAAGGCACACACAATTAAAGTATTATTGTAAAGCGCTTTTCGTTTATGACAAATCACAAACTTCATCAGACAAATCACACAGTAAAACAACTCATTTAAATACACTTAGCCAACCAATCATAAAACGTGCATAATTAATTTAAAAATCTATTAAACAAATACTACCATTTAAATACACAATTTAAATATATAAATATATAAATGCCACCTTACTTTTACCAGCTATAATGAATAACCATATGTTATAACACTCAATAAACAATACATTTAAAAACCCAATATATATTAAAATATCAAAATGTTTTTCAACGTCTTAGATTTTTCAATTTTAATACACTACTCAAAACACAACCTTCATTTAGACCTGGCAAACAGTAAGCATTTAATCTAATTTGCCAGCAAAGTTCCATTTCATCAAGTTTAAGAACCTCAGAGCCACCTCTAAAATCAATGTGGACTTGGTCTATTACAATAAATTTGAACTTATGATCAGGAAAAGAACCAACATGCTTCGCCAAAGCATTTTCAGTTTTGTTTTTCCTGATAGCATACAAGTGCTCATAA